>NW_004949101.1:4653654-4666165 GCF_000317375.1 Microtus ochrogaster | reverse complement strand
AGTTTGATAGCCATTTGGGCAAGAAAACTGCTCTTGCCTGGACTATTGCATAAACTGGACACAGAGAACCCGCAGAGAGAGGACTGCTGAACTTGCCTAAGGGTGAGATGATCTTTCAGGGTTCCTGATTCATTTGGACCCTGTCCTGGAACTAGCTTTTGTAGACCAGGCTGGCCTCAAACTCACAGAAATCTGCCTGCCTCTGCCTCCAAAGTGCTGGGATTAAAGGTGTGCACCAACCACTGACTGGCTGTACTGAAATTAAATTTTTTAAGACTGCCTAGCTACATATCCTAGAGTGGCCCAAGATCTTTCCTACCTCAGCCTTCAGAGTGCTCAGGCCAGAGCTATATGCCATCATAGCTGACTGTTTTAGATAAGCACCAATAGTATTAATTTTTAAAAACTGATTCAACATGAGCTTTTCATAAATGCCACTTGTCTTTTCAGTGTCTGCCATCTGCAGTGAGGTCCCAATCCATATACTTCATGTTGCTTACTTGTTCCCTGTTCACGGTTTTGCCTGAGAGCTGCCAATCCCACCGTCTTTTCTAAGGAGGCCCTGTGGCTTGGCTGCTGCTCCTTGTTTTCTGTCTCCTTTGTTCTTCCTTTCACTACTTCATGACCGAGTTGGGCTAACTATGACTTTTATCAGGTTAAAGAAATTTCTTTTATCATAGTTAGCATAAACTGCATTGAGATAGATGCTTTGCTCAATAATTTCCTTCTTCCCCTTTTGAATGTGTTTAAAATTATTAATCTGTCAGAAATGTTTCATCTACACACTATAAATTTAATATGTACCATTTTCTTTATTGCTGTCAAAACATTTTATATTTCCCTACTTTATGACTTATAAACATTAGAGGTACTTTTAAATTTCTAAATACATGATGATTTTTCTATTTTTTTATTCATATTTCTAATTTACTTGGAGTGACACTTGGGTTTCAATCAGCATTCTGTCTAACATTAGTGTCCCACCTGTCCTGGACTGTTTTTTGCCCTTGACACAGCCATCTGAATACTATGAAGTGTGTTAGGTGGCTGTGGGGTTTTTTATAGTCACATGTAGACCAAATCTTTTATTTACTGTTTTGTCTAAAGCTGTTCATTAGTTATATGATCACTAAAATTTCTCTATTGTGGCTATAAATTAGGACATTTCCTAAAACTTCTGACCATTTTACTTTATATATTGAGATTATGTTAACTCAGAAAGTTAAAATGGGGCCAGAGAAAGGGCTCAGCATATAAAGTATTTGTTGTGCAAGCCTGACTGGTACCTAAGTTTGATTCCTAGAACCCACAGCAGGAGGAGAGAACTGACTCCCACAAGTTGTCCTCTGACCGTGTACACACACACACACACAATTTTTTAAGCTAAAAATGCTTACATTGTTTAATTCACCTCCCTCTACAACGTTTTCACACTTGATCTCAACCAAAACGCTGCTAAGCAATCACGATGTGCTTTTTTTCTGCCTTAAAGTCTATTCTCAAAATATTGACACAACATCAGTTTTCTTTCCGCTCTCTGTATAACACCCCTGGCTGTCCTGGAACTTGAAAAAAACCAGGTTGGCCTTGAACTCACAGAAATCCGCTTGCCTCTTCTTCCCAAGTGCTGGGACCAAAGGTGTGCACCACCACTGCCCACCTCTTTCTGCTTTTAAGATGAGAGCTTTTCTATATAGCCCAGGCTGTCCTAGGCCAGCATAAAGCACCAGCACATGTAAACTGGCTTTCTCCATCCATTCTACCTATGACAGTGCAAAAGCTGTATTTTTAGAATGCAGCATAAGCAGTGTCTTTGGCTTTTACTGGAGTATTTAGGTAATTGGCATTTAATATGAATGCTAATGCACTGGGTTTAAACCTGTGTTTTCTCTAACATTAGTCTCCCATCTGTCCTGGGCTGCTTTTTGTCTTTATCCTTCTTGATTACTTTTGAATGTTTTGTTTCCCCTTCTAGTATTACAGAACTAACCCACTCTTGAATTCTTTAGCAGTAACCTTTGGCGGGGGCGGGGGGGGGATCAATATTCAGTGATCATAAAGTTAAACAAAATTTTTAATCTGTCCCACTAATTCCTTCACTCTCCCTAGATATTGTTTTTATGAGCTTGCTCTTACAATTTTTTAGTCTCACCAACATATGGCATTATTAAAAAATTATCCAAATATTAAGCACCTTCTTCATTTTTCACTCTTTTCCTCCTGACCTTACTTTTCTTCCAGGAACACCCTAGAGTTTCCTGATGATCTGCTACTAACAGTTTGCTTCTGCCTTAAAATAGTCCTTCCCCTAACCCCACAGGGACTGGAGAGATGGCTCAGTGGTTAAGAGCACTGGCTGCTCTTCCAGAGGACCTGGGTTCAATTCCCAGCACCCAGATAGCAGCTCACTAAAGTCTAACTGTAGTTTGAGGGAATCCAACACCCTACCATCACACAGACATAAATGTAGGCAAAACACCAATCCACATAAAATAAAAATAAAATAAAAACATATAAAACAGTTTCTCCCACTGCTGAATTCTTCTCTAGTTACATCATGAATTATCTCCGTGTAGATTTACTTTTATTCTGTTTGTGTTGTTGGGATCTTTAAAAAGATGGGTATCTCACCTATTATGTAAGATTATCAGCTACTATCTCTTCGAACACTGGTTCTTTCTCCCCCCTCTGGAACTGTAACTCGACACACGTCTCAGTTTGTTCCCCTTGGTTCTTCATTGCTCCCACAAAGCACCTGTCTGTGGTTCTTCATAGTGAATTCTGCATCCTTTCTTCCGCTCTGCCTTACCTTCCAGTTCTGATCAGTCCCATCTAACCTGCTACTGGACCCACCTGTTGTGTTTTTATTACAATTATTGGACTATTTATCCCTCTACGTTGTACTTAGTCCCTTTCAAATGTGCTAGATCACTGTACAGTTTCTCTCACCTGTAGATATTTTAAACCCTTTTCAGCTCAGCAGGCGGTGGTGTTTAAACCGGGTCAACAACTCTACCTCATGCTCACAGAGCTGTTCCTGCTGTCTTCATCCACAGCACTTTGCAACCTTTGTGTTTATTCCTTGTGTTTCATAACCATCCACTGTCCATATTCCTGTTATAATCATGCCTTGGGAATTCTCCAAGTCCAGGAAATAGGTGCAGTCCTTCAAATAGTCAAGGACTAGCCCAGGAGCACCGTTCAGTCACCTCTCAAGCACAGAATCTTAAACTTCCTAACATGTCCTATGACCTTCATGAGGGACAACTTGTGACACCCACATTCAGGCTGTGTTCCTTCTACCCTAGTAATTCTACAGTAGGAAAAATGTTCTGTTTTTTTTTTTTTGTTTGTTTTGGTTTCTTTTCCGCGGAACTGAGTCTGGAATCCAAGGCCTCCTCAATGCTAAGCAGGAATCAACCATTAAACTACACTCCAGCCACAGAAGTGTTTAATGCCCCTGTTTTCCCTGGAGGTTCCATTGCCCTCCCTGAAGGTTCCATTGCCCTCGGTGATACCAACTCTTAAAGGATCACTTTCTAGCATGTTGCCCACACTGACCTCTACCCTTTAACCCTGGAAATACTACAGTTTGTTCAGTTTGCTAAAAAGCTCTACAGTGCTGTGTTTGACTTCCTTGGAATCTTCTGAGCTATCCTATGCTTTCCAAAGGCATTTTTACATCTTTTATTTAGAGTGTATCCAAATCAGAAGACTGATCAAGACAACCTCTATTGCCAAAAACCCAGTGCCCCTGCCGTGATATCTGCCACTGCTGCCACTCTCAGCTAAGCCAAATCACAGCTCACTGCATCTTAGATTTAAAGAAGAAAGACTACTGGGGGCTGGAGAGATGGCTCAGTGGTTAAGAGCATTGTCTGCTCTTCCAAAGGTCCTGAGTTCAATTCCCAGCAACCACATGGTGGCTCACAGCCATCTATAATGAGGTCTGGTGCCCTCTTCTGGCTTGCAGACATACATACACACAGAATATTGTATACATAATAAATAAATAAAAAAATAAAAAAAAAAAAAAAAAAAAAGAAGAAAGACTACTGCTACATGACAAGAAGGCCAGCTGGGCCAGGGAAAGCACATCCCAATCCACAGCTTTACTTCTAGAGGGTTCAATAACCCCCAGACAGTCACTGGACTTACCACCATGTAAGCATGGCTAACCTCACCTTCTTACCAGAAATGTGGGTTCAGCGTAGAGTGATTTATGTAGGACAATCAGATAACTTTTATTACCGTATATTGTTAAAATTCTTAAACTTCATTTGTTTTTCTTCTTAATTTCGCAGTGCCTACCTAATTTGTAAATTCAAGATTATCATAAGTATTTAAAGGCAAAACAAAGTATATATTGAGGGTTTGGCTATCTGCAGTTTTAGGCATCTAATGGGGATCTAGGGAAGTAACCCTCACAGATAGGGGAGCACTGTATTCCACAGCAGGTTAGGAGGTAGAGGAGTAGGAAATCCTGGAGGGATATCCCCCTAGCACCAACCCGTGGAGGCAGACCAGTATTCTAACTAGAAATGTCTATAACTTCATTTTTATAAAATCCACAGGTAGAAGAAGGCTCATCCAGGAAGGACTGCTCAGCTTCTGCCTTCACTGCCCACTGCTTTCCCGCTTGGCTTTGCTGCGAAGAACATCAGTGGTCTGGCCCTCACTCCACAGCCCGCCCTGATCAACAAATCCTACTGGCCTGACAGTACCACCCCCAATAACACAGACCTTCTTCTAGCATGTGGGAATTAACTCTTTTTTATTATCAATGTGATTCAAACTTCACTTTAGCTTTTTTTTTAAAGTCAGCCATTTTATAATACACCCCAAGCTCTCAAATACTGCGGTGAGAGTATAAATTACTACAAGCACTTTGAAAGAAAAGCCTGGCACTTTTCTCTATAGCTGAGCATATGCCTCTTTATAGCCTACAATTCCAGATTTAGATAGCAGACCCAATAGAAATATGTGTGCATGCTAACCAAAAGTCAGGGCGAGACCAATTATGCCAGGGTTATTTATCCACAACAGCTCCTCCCTGGAAGCTAGCCAGATACTGTGTTACAGTCACACACTGGAAGATACAAGAGCAAATAAGCGGACCACAGCTATCTCAACCACATGGATGAATCTTACATACACACCAAGGGAAAGACAAATGAGCATATGTCACGTGATCCACTTCCATTATGTTCAGACACCAGCAAAGAGATTGTGATGTTATGAACAGGAAAGCAGGTATCCTTGAAGAAGGCAATAAAGGGACACAGGAATACAAAAAGAACGAGTTAAACAAGGGTGTGCAGTTTAAATAAGTGTATTTTACCAGGACTCGAGTACACACACATTCATTTCAGTAAAGAATTAAAAATACGCACAACTTGCATCCTGAAGAACGGGGGCACCCTTTAAGGATTGTCATACAGTGTACCCTCACCTTCCAGCTCTAACAAGCATATAGGACATCGTTCTCTCCAGAGAGAAATTAATGGAACCTCAGTCAAGGAGGGTGTCCCAAAGTGGCCAGGGCTTCTCATTAGCATTGTTAATATTCTGTTCTCTTCCTGTCTTTAAAAATGGAAATAGTAGCCAGGTGGTGGTGGTACATGCCTTTAATCCCAATACTCAGGAGGCAGAGGCAGGCAGATCTCTGTGAGTTTGAGGACAGCCTGGTCTACAAGAGCTAGTTCCAGGACAGGCCCCAAAGCTACAGAGAAACCTTGTCTTGGGGGAGAAAAAAGGAAATAGTACAAAAGGTGGCCCTAGATCATCCAACTTACCTGGGAAGTCACTTATAATGATGAGGAGTAGCTGGGCTTCAAAGGGCCACATCTTTGAGAAGTCCCTCGGCACACCACTAATAAGACTTTTCATTAAGGGTTTTAATAATTCATTTACTCTTCGTCTCCTTCCTTTTCTCAATCACTGTGATTACTATGAAGTGACTTTCTAACTACAAACGAACATTAACTACATAAAATAATATAGCCAACAGAAATAAAGCTATGTCTAATTCCAATCCAGGAACAGTCTTCATGGAAAACAAGGTTGTCTTTAACACAGATGAACTGTATTATATGAGAAGTTCTAGAAAACATACTGCCTGGGTATGGACAAGGGTCTTTTGCCCTTCTACACAAGATAACTCATTCCCATGTTCTCACTCACCACAAAGGACAGGAACTCCAGACACACTTGCCATTTCTTTGCCTACAGTAGAAAAGCGGAAGAGAAAGAAGGAAAGGGTCTGGACTCTGATCTTACAGAGCAGGCCACCTTGCCTCAGCCAAGTTTCCTTCACCTCAGCTAGCTTCCATGAAAAGTTCCTCAGAGGAGACACTGCCACGTGGGAAGCCAAAACCTCCTCTCACTCCTTAGCCTGACAAAAAGTCTGACCAAGGGAAAGGAAAACACCACGCCAACCAACTACAAGACAGTAATTCTCCCCCCTGCCACTATGGTACACTTTTAATCTCCAAGCACAAAATTCAACTCATTTTAGAAAAAGCCACCACACTGTTCGAACCAAAAATAACATTTGGTTTCCTAGACAGACTAGCTCCTCTGCAGGCCTGACCCAGGACCTTCTGTACCATGGGAAACGTGGGTGATCCCTGCTAATACTTCTCCTGGGACCAGAGCAGCAGTGAAGACACAAGCTCAGTCCAGAGTTGTGAAACTGTCCTGCAGAACCAGGAGCCCAGGACAGAGCCAGCATCCAAGCCCACGCCCCTGCCCCAAGGCTCCTTTACACCTCCAGCTCCACAGGCAGCAAAGGGCTGACCAGTGTGACAGTACCATTCAACGTTCTTGTCAACTTCTCAACTGGAGCTGGGCTGGAGGGAATCCAAAACTCACTCCCATTGGCTCTAGGATGTTTTGTGTTTCTATTTTATGCTCCAGCAATTCAGACTACTTTAAGTTAAATGATTATGGTCTTGCACTAGAAAAGCCTCTTCATTAGCCTAGTGAGCATGGATGTTCTAGACCTAGGAAAAGGAATCAGATAATAACCGTGTGTTGACAGAGTTCGTCCTCCAGTGGAGACAATGACAGGCAGGTCAAACATAGGACATATCAAGTGGCAGGAATGAGGAGAAAGCTATACACAGGTTGGACAGGATGGGAGGGTGTCTGCCACTTTAAATAAGATGATCAACAGATGTGAGGAAGGTGGAGGAGCAACCGTGTAATCTATCTGGGAAAAGCTCCCCCAGGTAGAAGGACACATGCCAAGCCCTACCGCAGACACAAGCCTGAGGACTAAAGAAGTGGCCAGTGTGGCTGAAGAAGTGGGAAGGAAAGAGGCAGGAGTAAGGCCCAAGATAACTGGAGCCCAGGAGACCACAGGCAAGACAGACCAAGGAACAGACAGAGCGGTGATGCCATCAACTGTAGCAACCATCTAGAGGGCAGGGGTGAAGTTACAGCTGGGAAACCACTTCAAAGACTAAATAAAACAGGCTAGAGGTGAGAGTGACCCAAGGGCAGTAGAACCAGCAGAGTTGGTGAGAAGGGCCGAACTTGGGCTCCACTTAGAAAGCAGAGCTGATAGGATTTGCAAGGAGAGAGAACAAGGATCAGAGATAAACCAAGGCTCATGACCTGAGAGCAGGAACCTCCTGGTCAGCTCTCATTTTACAGGGAAGGTACACTGAAGCCCAAGGAAAAGCAGTTGTGCTCCTTGTTCCTGGGATTAGACCCCACCCAGCCCACAGGCCCTCAAGGACTTCCAGACACACGCCACACTTCAGGGCAGAGCTGCACAGAAGGCTCACAAATGGCAAGCAAGAAGCAAACCAAATTCTCACTTTTCTTGTAAAAACTTTAAAAAACTAAAATTTAATGAAAAAAAAGCCTTTATTTTCAAAAGGTTGGTTTTGTTGTTTAGTAACAAGGGGTTGGCCAAACAGATGTCATTTTTGTTCCAAGAAATAAATGCACACAGGACACTCACTGGCTTGGAGTCTGGAGACACTAACAAAGGCCTTGTCAGCTCCCAGCCTGTCCAGACTTAAGGTACAGAATTAAAGGTTTGAGTTCAAGAGGGTTGTTTAACCCAACTTCTGAGTCAGGTGATGCTTCTTGTCACTATAAATAAAGCTGATCAACTCCAGAACCATCTCAGTGGACCCTCTCACTGACCAGCCAGAAAATAACGACTTGCCCATCACTGGAGGTTTCTTTTGAACTTGTCAATCTACTGAGCACTGGCATGAGTACAACCAAGAATGCAAAAAGTCTTCCCAAATCCCAAAGAGCTTGCAAAGTCATACAGAGTATAATAGGCCCAGCAAGCAGTCTCTGTAGTGCTCAGGAAATAACTATCAGCCAGAGAGAACTCCACATGCCGGAATGCAAGAGTGCTGGGGACCAGTCTAAACAACCAGGAAACACATCATTTATATAGCACTCTTTATAAAGTTGCTGTTCATTTCGAAAAGTTGAGAGATATGTATTACTAAAATTCAAAAGAAAAGCAGAAGGTGAGTCTGGTTTTAAACTTGGGTGTGTGCCTGTTTCAGGAGACTCAATCAAAATCTTCCTGCCTAAGAGAACAATCTCCTAGGAAGCCTCCGAGGTAATATTCTATAACGCTAAGCAGACTCCATCGCCCAGGCTTTCTCATTTAGAATTAAATATTTACTTTCCTTACAAGCTGCATACTTTCCATCTAATGCCTACTTATTTTTTCTGCATTTGGTACATTTGGCCATCTTCATGCTGTTAGTTTTAGGTAAAAGTGCCTGCCCCCCCCCCCACTCTATGCACTCCCTTCCCTCATATGCACATAGAATTGAGAATGGGCTTCTTTCTTTAAGATTTATTTTATATATGATTGCCTGCATGTATGTATGTGAATCATGTACATGTCTGCTGTCTGTAGAGACTAGAAGTAGACGTCAGATCCCCTAGAGCTGGAGAAACGAGCAGTTATGATCCACAACGTTGGTGCTGTTAGGAACATCAAAAGCTCTCAACTCTCCAGCCCCCAAGACTAATGTTTCCCAAAGGTCACAATTTACTGAGCTGGGTGTGCAAACTGCTATCAGTCATCTGTTCTGACAGACAAACGGAACACTTCACCTGGTTCAACATTATTATGTTTTCATGTAATCAAGAGGAACAGGGACTTGAACCTTTAGAAAACAGCTACCTTGGCCTGGTGCTGTCTGGTCAAACTTGCCAAGACGATGGGAATGACGTAACTCTATAAGCAACTACTCAGCACTTGCAAATTGACTAAGAAATATAATGTTAAAATGTTACTGCCCCTTAACTTACATCCTTTAAACTTACACGGCTGCAAGTGGCTCCAGCCATACATGATGGTACAGACAATGCTGTTGTGGACAACAGCTTCATCACACAAATTCATGTGTCATGCATTTGTATGTACAGAGTTTGAAAGCCCAGAGCAAAGACTCTTCATAAAGGAATGAAATGCCAAGTGCCTTCCTGGATTGCCAAATTTCCATTGTCTCTACACCTTGCCACTGAAACTCATTTTAATCTTCTAGTTGTTCTGTATCCTCTCTTGGGTAATTACTGTCCCAGCAGGATAGAATTATGTGGTCCTGTTCAAAAAGTAGAAATGATGTCACTTAGCAGCTGGCAACAGGAACAGGTCCCAAAGCCTTCTTATCCTCTGGGCTTCCAGGTTCTCATCTACTGAATGGGTAACACCCACACCTACCCTAAACATGGGTCTATTATGATGCCTACAACCACAGCAGTGTGGTATCTGATTCTGAATTGCAAGCCTTTTAAAGTTGGATTCAGATACTTTAAACCATGAGATGGTAGTCTCTCTCATCGGTATTAACTACGGACACCCTGGGCTTCAAAATTCTAAGAGCCCCGATCTTGGCCTCTTCCAGGAGCCAGACAGCCCATGTTTATACTACTCAGTGGAAAGGGGCTTACAAGGCCTTCACCACTGCAGACGTGGGATGTATAAAGGAACAACCTGGGATGTATAAATGTCCCACAAGGGACATTTCCCCTTCTGGAAAAAAGATTTGGGCAAGCACTGTTGGCTCGATCTGTCTGTCATGTGTCTAATAGTTAAAACCCTCGTGATAAAGGCACAAGCAAGGATCTGGGCTCCTGTGCTTTTAAAAGGTATCCCTGCTACACAATAATCCAATATTCCAATTAAATCATTTGCATGCAACCATTTAAACCGAGTTTGGTGCTCTATAATTATTGTAGCATGTAGAGTTAAGGCTCATTTCAGCAAAGAGCTTAATTGCTCAAATGTGACTCGATTCAGGATGTATTTAAAACTCTCCCATCAAGCCGGGTGTTGGGGTGCACACCTGTAATCTCTGCACTTAAGAGGTAGAGGCAAGAGGACCAAGAGTTCAAGGTCAGTCTAAGCTGACACGGCAATCGGGACTGAGACTCCATTCTGAAAACTGTAAAAAAGGAAGGAGAGGAGGAAGGAGGGAGGAGGGAAGGGTGAGAGGAAGAGGAGGAAAGAGAAGAAAGGAGAGGGCAGGCAAGGGGAAGAAAGAAAAATGTTTCCTATCAACAACAACAAAAAATCCATATATTATAATATCACTCTAACTCCTTAGACACGGTAGAAGGTCAGAGTTCAAGTCCTATACACGAAATCCAAGAGTTCTAACATGCCACGACTTCACACAAACTTGCTGATTCCAAACCTCAAGCTCCCTTCTTGCCTTCATCCCCCAATCTTGGCCTTCTCCAGGACTCATCGAGCCCAGGAGCCCGACAATCCAAGCTTGCCCTGGCCTCTAAGTGGAAAACTGACTGAGAGGTCTGCCCTGACCTCTCCTGCACTCAAACAGAAGGGAAGTGGCATCTCAGGCCCTCAGAACAGGAAGCTGCTTCTCAAGAGAAACAGGCTGGCAGACCATAGTGGGCTGACCTTGCAAAGTTCACTAACACAGTAAGACAGCTCTCAGGCAGGCAGCATGGATCACAGAAATTTCTCTGGGTGCAGGAAGTTAAGACAAGCAAGAACAGTTGGGGAAAGGTAAGAAGTGGTGTGACCGGTGAGAGCATACTCGATTGTAAAGGGCCGTGTCCAGTGTATGGACTTCGGCCTACAATGTGAGACTGTACGCAAGATTCCACTCAGGACCCCTCACCCCCACCAGAAGACCAACTTAGCAAACAGAGATGTGGGAGGCTCCAGGATCCTCCAAAGTTTCATTTCCTTGGTGTTTCCCAGTCCTGACCTCTGACCTCAGGAGTTATTACCAAACTGCTCTCTGTTTAGCACAAGGTCCCACACTTCCTGCCCAGTTCCCCAACCCCAGGGATGAGTGGGTGGTACTATCTTCAGGCTAAAGATAAGGAAACCCAGGTTCAGAGGTTAGGAGACGTGAGCCTCAGGTGGTCAAGAAGGGTGGAATCCAGGTGTGTGACTTCAGCAGCCAGCCCTGCGTGGTCCACAGAGCGAGCCAGGCACCACCTTGTTTCCCTCCGTCTCCCACGTCCCTCAACACACATCCCACAAGAACAGTCAATACCAGCTGGCTACTCCCTACGTGTGCTAGGTCTCAGTTTGAGGGACAAGCAGGAACCTTGTTTATTCAGATGGGGAAATGGGAAACGTTTGAGCGAAAACACTTGGTTAACTACCGTCCACGAAGAGTGACACCAACAGAACTCTAGCTGGTGGCTTACAGTACGGGCAGGAGACCCTATAGCATCCCATACCGCTGGAAGCGCGGGCCGGCTGGCCTCTCTGCCCCGGGCACAGCCGGGAAGCCTGGCGGGCCGGGACAGACGGCCGGCCCAGTGCCAGCACGCTTGGCCGGCCCGGCCGGAGGTGTCTGCTTCCGCTCGGGCCTGGCACCACGGGTCCATTCATCGTGGCCGCGGGAGGGAGAGGCCAGGCAGGATCCCGGGTGGCCCCAACTCCGGAGGGGTCCGGCACCCTCGCGCCGGGCTCCGCGCGGCCCCGCCGGGAAACGGTGCTACGGCCCCGCCGCCAGGGGGAGCAGGGAACCTCGTCCCGCACTCCGGGAAGTTGCTAAGGCCAGTCCCGGACTGCACCCGAGGCGAACCCCATGGCCCCCGCCCGCCCCGTCGGGGCCGCCGACGTGTCCGGTGGCCGCGGCCCGCAGCACTGGGCTGTGGGCCCCACGTCGTCCATCGGGTCTCAGCCCTCGTCCCAGGCCGGCCCACCGCCTTCCCTCCCCCCAACCCCCTCCGGCCCGGACTCCGGCCCGGCAACGTCATCCGGTGGCTTCCCGAAACTTAACCCCTTCCTCCGCCAGCTGTGCGCCGCCCCGCCCCGCCGCCAACTTTCTTAGCCCAACTTCGCAGCGCGCGGGCCGGCCCGACGGCCGGACCAGGAGGGAGGGGTCGCCACGTCGCGCCGCAGGGCCACCGCAGCTCCCAGCCGGCCGACCGGCCAGAGGGTCTAACCCGAGGGGCGCGCTCGGCCGACGCCCCTGCACGGGCTCGGCCTGGCACACGCAGCTCCGTCCCACCCGAGGGGCCGCGGCCACCG
>NW_004949101.1:4647763-4653549 GCF_000317375.1 Microtus ochrogaster | reverse complement strand
GCGCACCGACGGCCCGGCCCGCGCGCCTCCACCGCCGCCGCGGCTGCAGGGCCCGGCCAAGTTTCTTACCTGCAGCGGGAGACGCGAGAGGGAGAGCGAGAGGGCAAGAGCAGCCGCCGCCGCCGCCGCCGCGGAACCGCGAGAGAGGAGCCGGCCGAGCCTCAGCCGAGAAGCCACCCCTGAGCAGCTGCACACACCGCGACCCCGGCGCCGTCCGCCCCGTCCGTCGTCCGCTCCGGCCGCTCGCTGGCTGCGTGCGCGCGTGTGGAGTCGTGGCACTTTCTGCCTCGGAGCTGGCGAACGGCCCCCTCCGCCGGGATCGCCGCCTCCTGCCTTCCCCACCCGGACCAGCCATTCATCGAGCCGTCTCTTCCCATTGGTCCTCTAGCCGCCACTCTAACGGCAGCTGTCCAATCGAGTCGCGGACTGCCGCTCAGCGGCGGCGGCCATTGGGTAAAAGGGAGGGCCTACGTCTCAGCCAATGGGAGAGGGGAGGAGCTGCGGGGAGCCGCGGGGGGCGGGGCCGAAGAGGGGCGGAGCCGCGCAGCGCAGCTCTCTGCTCTGCGCGGGGGCGGGTCTCTAACGCCCCGCCCATCTAGGGAGGTCGCCTGTCGGCCCCGCCCACTCTGGGCCGCTGCTCTCCACGCCACCGCTTTTTCCGACTCCGCCTAGGCAGATGGATTGTGGTTCGAATCCCTGTGGCCGCGGGCTGCTCTTCCCCACACGGCCAGGCTGAGGTGGCGATGGGTGTAACCCAGAGGATTGCACAACCCGTGAACAACAGGACAAATGCTTTATTTAAACCCAAGTAACTTCACACAAAGCACCAGCCCCTGGGTCTAAAGACAAGTTATACAGGGGTGAGAGCAGGGAGGATAGGGCTTTATCCGCAAACATTCCTCTCCAGATGGTATTTTCTTGATTGAATGAATGAATGAAAGAACTGAGGTGGAAGATCCAGAAAGAACAAAGGAAATTGAGGTGGGCTGTGTGTCATTTTGTTAGGGAAGGCCACTCCCTAGATTGTATGAGATACGGTCCTTGTACAAATCACACAGCAGAGTTACGTCCATCCTGTGACATTTGATTCCAAGTGATGGGGACCATGAGGTTCTGTCTCAAGAAAATCTTCTGGCAATCCAGGAAATTGATCCAGTGGTATTCCCAATATTAGCTCCAACACACTCACTCTTAAAAAATAAAACACAAACCCAAAACCTATTCAGAGGAGGGATGCACACACCACCATGTACCAACTCAATAGAGTTGGTTCTCCCTGTCTGCAGTGGATTCCAGGGGTCAAACTCAGGTAGTCAGACTTGCATGGCAAACGCTCTTACCCTGAGCCATCTCACCAGCCCAATACACGCTCTTCAAAACCAAGTTGAAGTGAAATAATTTTGCATTGTGGTGCTTTTTTATTTTGTCAAAGTCTTATTATATGGCTGTCCGCTTGTTATGTATAACAGGCTGGCGTTGAGCTCGCAGAGATCCGCCTGCTCTTGCCTCTTGAGTGCTGGGCTTAAGGGCATGAATCCCCCATGCCAGCTTAAGTTTAGGTTATAGCCATTTTAACAGTATTTCTTAAAATTATGCCTCTGAGCCTGCGCCAGAGGCAGTCTCTTTGAAATGAAGTTCTCTGCATGTCTCTCTCTCTCTCTCATGTATGTGTATGTGTGTGTGTGGGGGGGGGGCGCAGCCAGAGTCTGATACCAGGCATCTTCATCTGTTGCTCGGGACCTCATTCTTGGAGACAGGTTCTGTGTCTGACCCTGAGCTTGCTGCTCTGGTTAGACTGGCCGGTGAGGAAGTCCTGGGGATCTGCTTGTCTCCCATCTCTACAGAGCTGGGATTACAGGTGTCGCCTGGATTGTTCTCATTCATGCTGGGAACTGAACTCAAGGCCCTCATGCTTTCACAGCAAGCATTCGCCCACTGAGTCTCTCCAGCCTCTAAACTGTTTTCTAATTTGTTTGTTTGTTTGTCTTGTTTCTCTAGACAGGGTTTCTCTGTGTAACAACTGTGGTTGTCCTAGAACTTGCTCTGTAGATCAGGCCGGCCTTGTACACAGAGATCCGCCTGCCTCTGCCTCCCGAGTGCTGGGATTAAAGACATGCGCCACCACCGTCCACTCCTAAAATGTCGTTTTCTAAGAGACCCAAAGGATGATGACTCTATGGCCGTAGAATCCCTGCCTCAGTTTCTCCACAAGCACTGTGATTGGTCATTGCTTCTGTACATGCTGTTGGTAGAAAGTAAAGCTTTAGGGAGAGAAGACACAGGGATTAGATTGAATCTAAACCATTCATTTCTAGTTTTAATCTTAGCAGTTCCTTCACAAATTGATTAGTTGGCAGGAATTAACATATATTACCTTTCCACACTCAGTCATTTTTCAGGTCTGAGACTCACTCTATATAAAATTCAAGGATTCCCGTTTCTAGCCAGCTGTTGGCCTATGCATTCACCTCTCAGAGAATAAATGGACTTTAAGACAGTCACTCTTCCGGGGTTAAGTAAGCACATTCATCCATGCGTCCATTCACTAGTGTTTGTTAGTGCCTGGGGAAACGGAAGGCTGAACACACCTCCCAAAGCCATACACAGATCCACCATGGGCCCAAAGACTTGTCTATAGCAGGGTTGCCCTTTATCCTCTTCACTGTTTGCCTTTAAACTGTCCCAGAAGCAGATCCCGGCAGGAGGAATTGGTTCAAATCTAGTAGTCCTTCAACATCTGGTAGAGATTAGTTCCAGGACCCCCTCTACCAGGTTGCAGCGTCTGGGGATGGGCGAGTCTGATAGAAAATAATTTGCATATAGCCTCTGCACATCTTCCCAAATGCTTCAGATCCTCTCTGCATGACGTACACTGACTGCCACGCAAGGCTGTGTAAATAGTTGTGGTACCGTATTGTTTCGAGAGTCATGACAAGGGGGGAAAGTCTGCACGTGCTCAATACAGACAAGTGCTTTCCAAATGTTTCTGATCGGTTGGTTAAATCTGTGGATATAGAGCTGGGGGTTGAAGGGCTGATGAAAATTCATTTGGGAAATGAGCTGGGAAACACTGGTGGAGAACTGGGGAAGGAAAGAACCAATAGAGAAAGCATGGTATCAAGCAAGCAGCTGCTAGGGGTCGGAAAGAGCCCAGGCTTGTGTCACAGGGGATGCAGATAGGCCCTATAGAACACACCCCCAGAGATCCTCCCCAAGAGGAATGAAGACATGGCTACCCATTACCCATTCTGAGTACTTGTTGACTAGAATGTTCCTCAGCAGGGGGAGAATTTAACTCCCCCCACACCTCTGTCAGTAGAGAAAGCATAGAAGCAAGAAGCCCTTAGCGGACTTGTGAGTACCAGAGGGTGTGACAGGGGCTGCTATTATACTTTCTACATGGGAACCTGCACCTGACGCAGGGCCCCACAGAGGAGGGGCTGGCAAATATAGGTTCTGTAAATATTATCCATTGGGCAATAGGATCACAGAGTCCCCAGGAGTAAGGAGTGTTTACAAAAAGGGCTCCCTATCTGTTCCTTTCCCTATTTCAATATTTGGTTCAATCTCTCACAATATTCATTTCAGGACGGAAGAGTGTGGCATGGTGTAAGCTCTGCCTTCCTTCTGCCCCTGCCCCTTCCTCCTCTGTCACCCTCTAGCTGTGCGATGCAGACTCCAATCTGTGGCTCCCTTTTGCCAGGCCTCTTCAGCTCTTCCAAGGAGTAGCTGGAGAAACAAGTCACCTCTAGAATCCATGAATACAAGATGCCTTTGAGGGAATGAGAGGTTCTCTGAGGCTAAGGACTTCCAAGATGGGCCTCAGTCAGCTAAATCACACATTCCCCAGCCTTATGAAGACCATCCTATGTCACTGTCCAGCCTCTGGGTGCTATCTGCTCAGTGACAGACTCCAAGCTGAAGCCTAAGAGACAGGTTCCTGCCATCCACAGATGACCATCCACAATGTAGCATTCAGGTGTGGTTAGGAGATTTCAACACAGTTTCATCAGAGAGACCTGGAGTAGTCCAGGCAGGGAATTAACCCAGACACAGCAGAGGCGAGCAGAAGTTTGAAGGAAGTGTGGAAGGTACCCAGGCCAAAAGGTTTGCATCTGGCAAAGAACAACACGGGCAAAGGCTAGGTGGTAGAGACTGGGATCCCCAGGGTGGATATCTGGCAAGATTGACCAGGAAGAGAAAGGGAGGGAGAAACTGTTTCCAAAGCTGATCACAGGAGAATGGGAGTAATGTGCATGTTCCGTATCTTGATAGAGTGATGGTTACATGGCTGGAGCAAAATTCATCAAATAGTGCACTCTCCAAAAGGCTAAAACTTGGTCTGCAAGCAAATATACTTGAGTCAACCAGACTCCAAAAAAGGGACACCTTAGGTTTCAGTTGCATCTTTAAAGCAAATGAAGCATTCTTATTAGGAACAATTAAACACATAACGATTAATTACCAAGCACGGTCTATGAGTTCATGACAATGCTTTGATTTCTATTACTAAATTGTGGGTATTATTTTAAAAGAGTAGGTGGAAAAATAAAGGTATAGTACAGTTTTAAAGGTGGTTTTGCTTTGTCGACTATAGAAGGATGCCAAATGAAATGAAATTTCACACACACACACTCAAGACACACAGTACTGGAGAGATGGCTCAGAGGTTAAGAGCACTTGTTGCTCTTGCAGAGGACCGGAGTTAGGTTCCCAGCACCTACAGGTGATTCACAGCCTTCTATAATTCTAATCTCAGGGGACCCAACACCCTCTCCTGACCTCTGCAGGCACCAGGCATGCACACGGTGCACAGTTGCATACACACTGGGTAAAACACTCATACGCAGAGAATAAAATAAATAAGTCTGGTGGGTTTTTTTGTTATTCAAGAAAAGTCAGGGTAAAATATACAGTATTTTTATGGCTTATCACGAGCCAGGCATTGTTTTAAATACCCTACAAATGTGTAAAGCTATCTAACCTTCAGAATGGCTCCCTAAGGGACGGTCTGTAGCTATCTCCATTTTAAAGATGCGGAGACTGAGGTTTTGAGAGGTAATGTGAGTAACCTACCCATTGTCCCCAAGGCTAGTCAGAGGAGGAGTGACTGGCTGCAGGGCCCATACATATAAAGACTGCATTTTGGAATGTGTCCTGTATCTCTGGGAAGAACAGAGGCCTTCAGAGTTAACCTCCTGGTGGTGGGAACTCAACAAAGGATTTGTGACCATGACATCTGTGATCATTTCCTCAGGGTGCTCTTAGAGTCACAGGTTGGGGACCCACAGGGCTGGGAAGTGATGCCCCACACTAATTCAACTAAGAAGTAACACGAGAACTTAAAGGGGCAGGATGGGGTGGTAGGAGTGTGTTTAGAACGTGATGCAAATGAGCTTGGGGAACCTCGGTCAGGGAGAGACCGGAGTCACCTGTGAGCTGAGGTTCTGGCCTGAGTGATAAGGCTATGGTGGTGTCATTTCCGGGACAGGGTACGTAGCTGGAGAAGGGAATGAGGGAAATGCATTTTACACATGTGTCATGTTAAATTAAAGGCACTGGAGGAGGCCCTGAGGGCGATTCTGCAGGCAGCGCCACACTTACTCTCCGGCATACATTCTGAGACATACAACATCCATCGGGTTGTGTTATCTCACAAACAGCTTAAAATGTACCACACAAACTTAGACAGCTCCAGCATCATTAGGTCCACGGCTCCAGCATCATTAGGTCCTCGGTTCCAGCATCATTAGGTCCACGGCTCCAGCATCATTAGGTCCACGGCT
>NW_004949101.1:4640097-4647663 GCF_000317375.1 Microtus ochrogaster | reverse complement strand
TCCACGGCTCCAGCATCATTAGGTCCTCGGTTCCAGCATCATTAGGTCCACGGCTCCAGCATCATTAGGTCCACGGCTCCAGCATCATTAGGTCCACAGCTCCAGGATCATTAGGTCCACAGCTCCAGCATCATTAGGTCCACAGCTCCAGCATCATTAGGTCAACAGCTCCAGCATCATTAGGTCCACGGCTCCAGCATCATTAGGTCCACGGCTCCGGCATCATTAGGTCAACGGTTCCTGCATCATTAGGTCATACAATTTTACAGGACCACATTGTTTATGTACCAGCGTCTGTCACTGAACTATCGTTTCTGTGGAACTGAAATTCAAGGTCCATGGCAGAGTTTGGAAGCCTAAACTTGCAATGGAGAGACAATGTCCATGAGAAGGACAACAATGACCATGCACACAGTACAGAGCTGTGGGTACTTGGAGACAGGAGTCCTGAACAAAGAGCATAAATCCCACAAGAGAATGTATCAGTCAGCTCTTGCCACATAACAAAACATTCTGAGAGCCAAAAGCTTAAAACTCTGATTTACCATCATATAGTTTAGACTTCGGTGGGTTAGCTAAGGCCTCTAGCTGAGGGTGGTTGGCTTGCTCACAGGTCTCTGGGTGGTCTGGACACATGCTCTCTAGCCTGGGCTTGACTAGAGTGAACTAGAGGCTGCCTCTCTCTTCCGAGAATCTTCGAGGACAAGTAAACATTGCCATTGGGTTAATGATGGGAGCACAAGGAAACAAGCACAAATGCATGAGGTCTCCTGGAGATGAGGCTCAGAACTCTGTTGCTCCTGTCTCATTCTTCTGGCTAAATCACATCACATAAATAAGCCTGGATCCAAGGAGAAGGGAGGTATGGGCAGAGATGAATGTTTGGCACTACAGATATGATGTACAGCTGAGTCCAAGACAAGGTAGGGTGCAGTCGGACTTTTCTTTGGGCCTCCAGCTCACAAATAATGACACAGACAAAATAATTAATGACAAATTATAATTTATTAATTATAAAAGCTCAGCCTTAGCTTAGGCTTGTTCATAACTAGGTCTTTTAGCTTAAATTAGCCCATATTTTTTAATCTATGTTTTTCCAAGAGGCTCATACTGCCCCTCCTGCTTCCGCCAAGTCTGGTTGGCAACTCTGTCTTTTCCTCTTCTCAGAGTCCTCTCTGTCCTCAGAAGTCCAGCCTAACCTTTTCCTGCCTGGTTATAGCCATTCAGCTTTTTATTAAGCCAATCAAAAGCTTCTTTGGCAAAGACACATCTTCACAGTGTAAACAAATATTCCACAACAGTGGGGGGAACTGTAAATCTGGAGAAGGTTGGCTTATGGAACTGAAGGTTTTAAGGGGTGGGAAGGAATGACCAGTGTTCAATATAACATGGAAACCCAACAGAGAGAGAGACCAGGATAGGCAGTAAATGTAGCAATTCAGTAGTCACAGGAGACTTGGGGAAACAGTTCTGATGAAGAGAGTGGCTGGTGAAGCAAGCTCCAGATTGAAAAGGCTGATGAGGAATTAAACAGAGAAGCCATGAGCATCCCTTCATCCCACAGGTGTATCCCATGAGTACCACTGCGTATCCATCTCTCTCTGGGGTCTGGGAACGCAGCCTTGAGTAGGGTAAAGGGTTCTCTTCCATGAACATAGTCACAGTACAGGGACCATAGAGAAAGCAAGCCATGAACAAGCAAGAGGGGTCCAAGTGGAACAATGAGCTACCAGGAAAGACAATAGGCTCGTGGGACAGAGGAGGGTGAGGATTTAGAGATGGGGGTTCTGTGGCTGTAAAGGTGATCAGAGAAAGACTCTGGGGCATGGTGAGGGGTTTGGTGGAGGCTGCATAAGACACAGATCTTGTCTCCGAACGAAGAAGAGGAAGTACAAAAATCCTGGGGGGAAAGGAAGCTCAACCAGTGGTTCAGGGAACAGAGGGAAGGCTGACCACTTGACGAGGCCTTAGGGAGGAAGGAAAAACAAAGTAGATAGGTATGGAGGAGATGCCTAGAGATATGACAGGAAAATGGCTCCAGGGGAACCTTACACAGTGGACAGCAATCTGATCTGCATTATAAATGGTCACATTATAAGCGCTGCAAAAAGCAGAATAGATTGTACGGTGTAATAGGATAGGAAACGCACAAAGTTGGGGCAAGATTCCAGGCAAGGTGTTGTTGATATCGTGCTGGTAAATATTTAAGCACTGACTTTTATAGGCGAGGCCTTCCTTGTTTGTAGCATTTGCCAATTCCTGTGGTGTAAATACTTGCTTCAGATCCCATTGTGTTCAAGTCAAAGGTAGGGAGAATTCTGTAGTCATGTGCCACTATATAGCATCTCTACTGTGTAGACATAAGCAAAACAATGATATTTAGTATTAAGTATCTTTGAGGTTTTTTTTTTTTTTTTTTTGAGATAGAGTTTCCCTGTATAACCTTTTTTGACTATCCTGGAACTCGCTCTGTAGACCAGGTTGACCTCAAACTCACAGAGATCTACCTGCCTCTGCCTCCCGAGTGCTGTGATTAAAAGTGTGTGCCACCAACGCCTGGCTAGTATCTTTATTTTTTTATTTTTTTAAATATTTATTTATTTATTTATTTATTATGTATACAATATTCTGTCTGTGTGTCTGCCTGCAGGCCAGCAGAGGGCATCAGATCTCATTTCAGATGGTTGTGAGCCATCATGTGGTTGCTGGGAATTGAACTCAGGACCTTTGGAAGAACAGACAATGTTCTTAACCGCTGAGCCATCTCTCAAATTTTAGATGATTTAATTTTTAACAATGTTTGTATTTAATTAAATGCCTCAAAAATTCTTCCAAATGTTGCAGACAGCTCTCATGAGTGAACTAGTTCCATTACATCACTGACCAACAAAGCATAGTAGTCATCCGGACCGGAGTAGGGTGCGCGTGTGAATGTGTCTATGTATGAGTGTGTGATTGTGTGAGTATAAGTGCAAGTGTGTGTGTATGAGAGTGTGCGTGTTTGTATGTGTGTGGATGAATATATGTGATTGTGTGAGCATGGGTGAATGTGTGCGTGTATGTGTATGTATGAACAGAGCAGGATTTTAAAATATTAGAAACAATGAAATGCTAAATCAGATACAGTAGCGTACCCCTACAATATCAGCATCTGGAGGCTTAGATAGGAGGATCATGACTTTGTAACCATCCTAGGTGACATACTGAGACTGCCTCAATCCTCCCCCGAAAATATAATAAAGAAAAATGATGACGCGGGGCATGTTGTTGATGCCTGTAATTCCAGTAGTCAGGAGGCTGAGGCAGGACAATCGCTGCAAATTGAAAGCCAGCCTGGAATACACAGTGAATTCCAGGATATCATGGGCTACGGAGGGAAACCCTATCTCAAAAAAAATCTATAGAGAAAACAGGAAAAACAAAATATCATGCAAGTGTGGGTTGACATTTTCAGACTCTCTGAGGTCAGAGTGTCTCTATGTGATGCATCATTGCACAGACCCAGGCAATGCCTTGACTCTGGAAGATTAAAAAAAAACTGCCACAAATCAGGTTTCCCCAAAAAGAGACCCTAGAGAAAGACGTAAACACAAGAAGTATACAGCAGGGATATCCAGTGGGAGAGCAGGGACGTGAGATGGGGGGAAGCCAGTCCAGAATGCACCAGAGAAACTACTGAGGACCACTAAAGCAGGATCCCACTGAGGAACCCCAGAGATGGTGTGGGATGTAGCTCAGGAAGAGGTAAACTGAGATGCAAGGAATGAAGCTTTTTAAATTTTTAAATTAAATTTACTTAGTGTATATGCACATATGTGTGTGCATGTGTGTGTGTGTGTGTGTGTGTGTGTGTGTGTGTGTGCATGTGTGAATCAAAGGATATTCTGAGATTCAGTTATTTCCACCACCACGTGGGTTCTGGGATTGACTACAAGTCCTCAGGCTTGGCACCAAGCACCTTAGCTTGCTGAGCTGTCTCACCAGTCCAGGAGGGGAGTCCTTATTCTCCAACATCTGTCCATCTCTGGTTTCAAACTATGCCGGTCAGCATTAACTCACTCATTGGTATTTCCAGCCCACATACCAGAGTAAGCACTTCCTCACGCTTCTGGGGGGGAAAGGGAATGGCCAAGGGCCATTTTCAGAGTAACTTTTTTAACATTTCAGTTGCATGCTTGTATTAAGCATCTTTTTTAAAGTTATGGAAGAAGGTAGCCTAGGTTTGTAACCATAGGCCTAGTAATGAGAGATGGCTATGGGCAGGACACTAACAGTACCTGCTTCATAACTCACAAACAGTTCTTGAATGCATTAACAAATGAATAAATGAATGAATAAATGAATACTGGGCCTTTTGTACCTAAATTTAGAATTTAAAGGCTTCAAAACGTAATGAGTATTCTTCTATTCCCCAATATCAGCGCATGCCTCCTGTACTCATGCAAGATCTAGAGCAGAGAATTTGAGTGAGCTCTTAGATAATTTAAATTCTGCAGCTGTCCTCCTCAAAACCAGAGTAGTAATATACACGGGAGGCAAAAATCTCTAGACTATAGTGTCTAAAGGAAGATAAGAGAACATAAAGTAAATAGTAAGTTGAACCAATTTACCAACATGTGTAGTTGTTAATGGTATTGAAAGGTAACTTAGGTCAGAATATTTGGTTTGTTTTGTGGGTAGAATTGGAAGTAAACTAAGAGGAATTTTGCAAGTGGCAGTACCTGATTCAAAGGCAGGCTTTAAGTTCTCAAAGTAAACAGAAAAAAAAAATAGATGAATCACATCACTACGCACTTAATGGCTTCTGAAACGCTCTGCAAATGATCCTTCACCAGTTGTGACAGGGAAGTGTCCTGACTGTTATCTTCAGTTTAGGGACAAGAAGCTCAATTTCAGGGAAGTACAATGGCTTGTCTGGGCCTTCCCACTTAACAAATGACAAAGTAAGCTTTGAAGACTCCCAGAGCAACATGTTTCCAAGCTACACCCCCACCCCCAGAGCCACCAATGGAGAAATGAGCAGGTATAACAGGCCCTTCATTAGCTAATGAAACAAACCTTTCTCATGTCTACTCTCTTTCAGGCCCCAGACCATTCTTTGGGTACTAATGAGCAGGAGGTAACCTGTCAAAAGGGTTTTAATTGAAGCTGAGTGTGGTGGCGCATACCTATAGTTCCAGAATTTAGGAAGTTGAGGTGGAAGGACCCCAAATTTGAGACCAGCCTGGGCTACATAATGAGATCCTGTCTTAAAAAAAAAAAAGTTAGCTGAATCAAAGACCCTGTCCAGTTGTGTTCTTTAGGATCTGAAGAATCATAGCCAGCATTCTCAGATAAGGGGAAGCGCCGATACAGAGAAACAATGGTCCTGATGTCACCCCACGCCACATTGGCTAGATGCCGCACACTGGACACCATGGATAAAACCTAAAGACCATTGATTTGGAAGGTACAATGGGCCTTCCTTGTTCTATCCTCAAGCAGACAGCATCCTTAAGTAGCCTAGCTAGGCAGATACCTCTTCTTTAATATTACCAGAAGAAGGGATTTGGCTCAGTGCTAAAGAGCTTGTCTAGCATGGACAAGTGTCCTGAGCCAACCCCCTGCACCTACCCCACCCCTCCCACGCAAAGATTGCTAGAGGCGAAGAGCTAGAGTTCAAAATTCTATCCCTCATTGCTCATTTACTTATTCACTTACTCAAAAACCGTGTAGGGAGCCCTGAGTACACAAGTCTCTACCAGTTGATAGGACTTCAACAGAGAATGAGACCAATAGGCCCTCTGCCCTCAGTGTGCTTGGTCTTAGTGACAGCTGACGGCAGGCAATTGGTTTATGTAATAGACTAAATTTTAACTGTGGGATACCCTGTACTATTAGTGCATAGGACAAGAGATGTGCAGGAATCATGAAGGCCAGTGCTGGGTTCTATTCTCTTTCCTCTTTCTAGTCCATTTTTCCTCAAACTTAACCCATAAAGCCTCCACCTCCCGCTTGTTTAGCCTCACCTGCAGAAGCTTAAAGTGGTCCTCGTCATAGTTAGTTTCTTCCCCTACTTTTGTAGACCCTACCTTCATCCATCAGGTTCCACATCCTCCCACCTGCAGACACCTAGGGTCTCAGATGGCCCCGCTCCTACCAAGGCCACACCCATCTTTTCACCTCTCAGGCCCTGCCTTTGGCCATTTGGCCATTGTGTAACTGGGGCTGAGTTTTCCAAACACCCTCTTGTCACGGGGATGAAACATTTATTTGAATTGAATTGTATTTTGTCCTTAAGAAGCTCATGAACCCCTTTCTTGCACGCCACTGCTTAATACGTTCCCGTTGCCCTGGATCCCCTTGAAGGCTGCCACACAGAGCAAACCCCGAGACCCCGTGTTCAGGAGACCGTACTTCAGCAACAGTCATACTTAATACTTAAAAGGCTGGGTTTGTTCTTTTTCTCCTCCTGAATCCCCTGTGATGTCAGTTCTACAGTAAGCCACTTTTAGCTCCAGGAAGTCCTTTCTTACATCTCTCTTAAACCACTCTGCCTTGGCTAGGTGTGCTTATTTCTTATGTTTCTTGTTCTTTGCGGCTCTAGGGCAGAGCCGAGGCCCCCTGCTCGATGCTGGGCCTCTGCTAGGGGATCACGATGTGGGTAGTGGTTGAGTAGTAAGTGCCTGGCACTTAAACCTTATTATTCCATCTCCTCTTCCAGGTTCATCCTTGCAGGCTTAAAAACCGCAGCCCCAACCTCTCTTCCCCACTTCATCACTGCGTGGCTGGCTCTCCTGAAACTCTGCTAATCAGCCTTTTCGTTCTTTATTTTTTAATCATTGGTGAGAGTTTTGAAGACGATCCTTAAGCCAGAAGCAAGGGGGGGGGAGTAAAATAAATTCTAAAAGGGCCCAGCAGGCCAACAGAGCTCCATCTGTGTCTCAGGCTGAAAGGCCCGACTACCAGCTGATACAACAGCGCCATCCCAGCTCAGCGGAACCCTCCCCACAACCCACTTCAATTGCAATTGGAGAAGTCCGCTTGCAAAGGGGGAGAGCTTAGCCTTCAGCGTGAGCAGCCCTGTTTTTTTATACTGCTGATGGTCACTCTCATCAGAGAACTCCAGGTTTGGGGAGAACTTGGTGAAATGGCTTTCACGTAGGCAGATCTTATTCCTCCTTCTTATGTGTCCACTGATCCTTATGTGTCCACTGATCTCCCTGGAGCTCTGGGGTGGGGTGGGGTGGGGTGGGGTGGGTGGGGGAGGGTCATCTGTGGATGTGTATATTTTGTATGGGTATGATGAGTGAAGGGGATAAGATGACAGACTCATTTATACTAAAGTTTCAGTGACTTATTGTGCAATACTGTTCACATATTTCCCCCCAATTATCTCCAACGGCAAGTAAGGTTTGGGGATTTGGGTTATTTAGTTATCCTTTTCAGGATGATGTTAAAGCCAGGTGTGGTGCCTGGACACATGTGTATGAGAGTGATGCTGCACATGTTTGGGTGTGATGCTGAGCCTGGACACACGTGCATGGGTGTGATGCTGCGCCTGGACACACGTGTATGGGTGTGATG
>NW_004949101.1:4576510-4639787 GCF_000317375.1 Microtus ochrogaster | reverse complement strand
TGTATGGGTGTGATGCTGCACCTGGACACACGTGTATGGAAGTGATGCTGCACCTGGACACACGTGTATGGGTGTGATGCTGAGCCTGGACACACATGTATGGGTGTGATGCTGAGTCTGGACACGCGTGTATGGGTGTGATACTACACCTGGGCACACATTAATAGGTGTGATGCTGCACCTGGACAGGTGTGTAGGGACTAGAGGAGGATAGCAAGCATCCTGCCCATCACTCTCCACTTCATTCCTTCAGATAGGGTCTCTCACCGAGCCTGTCCCAGGAGCCTCCTGTCTCCACCCCGCACAGTGCTGGGGTTGCAGGAATGCAAAGCCATGTCTGACTGTTTACATGAGAGCTAGTGTTGAAACTCAGGTCCTCATGCTTGTGTAGCAAGCTCTCTTACGCACTGAGCCATCTCCCCAGCCCCGGTTGTATTGCAATTTGTATAACATAAAATTAATATGGGTGAGGGCAGATAGTGCAGGAGAACCTACCAAGAAAAATACAAAAGGGAACTGGAGAGATGGCTCAAGGAGTAAAGCGCTTCCCTGGCAAGCATAAGGACATGAGTTCAATTCCCAACCCCCAAGGAAAAAGCAGGGCATGGAGGCACATGCTTACAAACCCAGTGCTGGGAGGATAGAGACAGGAGGCCTCCTGCTGCTTGCTGGCCATGCAACTCAGACTAATTTGAAGCCCCAGCTTCCACTGAGAGAACCTGTCTCAAAAAATTATGATTCCTGAAAAATATGATACCCAAAGCTGATTTCTGGCCTTCACATATATACACGTGTGTGTATGCGTGTGTGTTTACTTACGCATAAGTAAACAGGTATATACACATAACTACACATATACAGGTACAAAAGAAAAACACATGAAATCCAACTTTCTGGTGTGATGTTTTAATCTTTTCCTTCTACACTGTTTTCCTTTTATGAAGACTCATTGTCTAAACACAAAATATTTTAAAAGACTAGCTACTAGGTAGATGTTCTAATGACAAAGCTGCTTGCATCAGTCAAGGCCTAGGAAATCAACCTAAACCGTCTTCTAGTTGGGAAAGCAGGAGCCTTAGGGCAGCCCCTCCAGGAACCTGGGCATTCAGAAAAGGAGGGAACAGGAAGGGACAAAGAGTGTTCTGGAAATGTACTGGGTGGTCACTAGAGGAGGAGAGGCTCTGCCCAAGTCACCTAAGACAGTGCTGGCGACTGTCACCGTGAGCAGCACACGTGGCAGCGAGCTGGCATTTTCTAGAATGACCCACCCACAGACCTGAGCTTCCTGGCACTCCTTCAGCCGAGCAAACACCAGCTCCTGAAGAAGCGTGCTTGCTTGCTTGCTTGCTTGCTTGCTTGCTTGCTTGCTTGCTTGCTTGCTTCCTCCCGAAGCAAAAACAAATGAGATTCATTTTCGGTGTGTGTTGGAAAACTCCACTGTGGTTTTGGCAAGACGTGTGCCCCCAGCAGGGTCTCGCAGTGCCCTCGGTCTAACAGCTCTGCCCTCTAGGTCTATACCTGACTGGCAGAGGTGGAAGTCCTGGGAGGGACTTCCCCAGCTCCTGAGAGCACAGCCCTCCCATCCCTGCAGGCAGGACAATGCCCTCCTTATTCCCCGGTGCTCACTGCTCACTGGCCAATGTGGAGCCTTGCTGGCAGGGCAAACATTCAGACCTGAGGTCGGCAGACACATCTTGGGCCAAGTCCTGCAGCTATGGGTGGAAACAAGCAGTGCTTGTCTCAAAGAGTCTCCTCAGGCAGAGACAGTTGGAAAACAGAACAGAGTTCATATGGTGCGCATGCAGCCCAGCGTCATTAATTAATAGCTTCTTCATTCAATATGTGACATTTGTTTGTTTGTTTGTTGAGGCAGCAGGTCACTGTATAGCTCAGCAGGCCTCAAACTTAAGTCTCCTTCTGCGTCATGCACCCGAATGCTGGGTGTGTGATTTTGGAACAGCTGCTGCTCCAGGGCTAAGGCTGAAGCAGTGAGCTTACCAACCACGAGCCCTCTGCTCAAGGTGCAGGATGGGAGAAGAGGCTTGAGGGAGCCAGAGCTTCTCTAACAGTAGTGCCTCTGGCCTAAGGGTTCCTCTTTATTCTCCTCAACTGAAGGTCAAAGCTTTCTGACAAAATTTTTTCAGAGATAAATAATCTGTAAGTGTTGTGGAATATTAATTTAAGATTTGTTTAACTCTTTAAAGCTTTGCCTAAAACACCTGATTGGTCTAATAAAGAGCTGAATGACCAATAGCTAGGTAGGAGGGAGAAATAGGCGGGGCTTTCAGTCAGAGAGAATAAATAGAAGAGGAAGGAGCCAGAAAAGGAGAGAAGGATTGGGGGGAGGGGGGGACAGCCACACAGATACACAGTCAGACATGGAATAAAAAGGAAAGATACACAGAAATAAAGAAAGATAAAAGCCCAGAGGCAAAAAGTAGATAGAATAATTTAAGAAAAACTGGCTAGGAATAAGCCAAGCTAAAGCCAGGCTTTTATAAGTAATAATAAGTCTCTGTGTGATTATTTGAGAACTGGGTAATGGGCCCCCAAAAGATCAAAGAGTAAAAAAAATCAACTATACATAAGTCTTAATGTGCATGCCGATCTGAGCAGCAGGATGAATTCTCACATGAGGGCAGTGCCTCTGTCCAGCATATCTATACTGTATACGTATACTGTATACGTTAAGGTTTCGATTGGGCAGGACACAGGCGGTACCGTATTACCTGTACATGGTACAACTTAAGTTTTTAAGAACTGCTTAACATTTTAAGAAATGCTCCTGGATAATAAAAAATGTTACAGATTCACAATAAAACAGATTCAGACATAAAAGGCCACACTGTTGGATGAATGTACGTAAGCTTGAGAGAGAGAAGAAAAAGAATATAGAGAATAAAATTAATGGTTTAAAAAAAAAGGTAAAGTCTTTAAAGAGACAGAGTACAGATAGTTAAGAGATTAAAAGAAATAAAGAAAAATAAGCCACGTAAAAATGGAAAATTCACAGAGAATCTGGATTATGTACATTGTGTTTTCTTTAAAATTTTTTACTGTGAAGGAGCTAAGTACAAAGAGACATTTCATTACATGGGCTGCCAAGCTAAACCAGAATGGATATAAGGGTATTACGATTTCAAAATTTGGGTCTAAGGATATGATGCTTTGGAGAGGATCTTCTTTGTTTTCACAGAGGACCAGACCCTATGGATTTCTTCTATCCCAATTTGGTATGATAGACCATGCCCTCCTGAAGGGTTGCTGTGAACATCTTCAGAAAATTGCTTCACTCAACTGCCAACTGAGATAAACCTGGCACACAGGTTACACCCTAAATGATCTGATTAACAGCGCCCCCATTCAGCAGAAAGCAGTTTGGAGAGAAAAAACTGCGCCCATGTTCCCAAAATATTGTTTATAAATGTTCTTTTACATTTAAAGGGGGAAATGATGTAGGTATGAATAATTTGCATTGGTACAGATTTTAAGGTCAATTTTGTTATATGTATATGTATTTCTGATCTTGAATAAGGTGTTGTGATTGTGTAGTTCATTTTTAAAATGTAATGTATAATTAAGAAATATAGTTTGTTAATGGATAATCATCGATAATAGTAAAGCTTGTATTCATGTTAGTTAGATTTTCTAGATATATAGAGACATGTTTCAGTTAGATAGGCATTCTTCATATCTTTCAAAGACTGCAGAATATGGCATTTAAAATATTTTAATAACTTAGGACTTTTCATGACAATGAGACATGTCTGCTCCTGACGGCACCAATCTACTTCGACAGAAAGATGGGCATTGAAGAGGCTCGTTATGGAGTTTGATAGCCATTTGGGCAAGAAACTGCTCTTGCCTGGACTGATGCATAAACTGGACACAAAGAACCCACAGAGAGAGGACTGCTGAACTTGCCTAAAGGTGAGATGGTCTTTCGGGGTTCCTAACTCATGAAAGAGTCTGCAAGACATTCTGCAGGATACAGCAGAAAGTGACTAAACTGTCTTTGAAATTTCCTGCTTGATGAAAATGTCTGCTGGATACTATGGGCCTAAAGGCTAAAGATGGACGCCCCAACGGTACAAAAGAACTTTGGGTGACTGTCCAGGCAGCGAGATGTCTCTGTCATTTCTAGAGTTTGGATTTCTTGTTTGCTTAGGTAATATTATATCCTTCTGGAGTCTTTGATGGAGTTGAAGAATGGATAGATAGTTATAGTTTTCCTTAGTTATGATAAAAGATAGAGTAGATATAAATATTGTAACTGTAATTCTTACTTGATAACTGTTTTGTTATATGTAATTTTACTATGTTAAAGTTAAAGCCTTTCTTTTTTGTTTAGACAGAAAAAGGGGAAATGATGTGGGAATGATTTCTTATTAATAAAGAAACTGCCTAGACCCATTTGATAGGCCAACCCTTAGGTAGGCGGAGAAAACAGAACAAAATGCTGGGAGAAAGAAGCTGAATCAGAGAGTCGCCGTGATTCTCCCACTCCAGGCAGATGCAGGTTAAGATCATTCTTGTAAGCTAGCTCATGGGCTACACAGATTAATAGAAATGGGTTAGATTAATATGTAAGAGCTAGCCAATAAAAAAACTGAAACTAATGGGCCAAGCTATGTTTAAAAGAATACAGTTTCCGTGTAATTATTTCGGGGGCATAAGCTAGCCGTGTGGGCGGCCGGGTGCCAGGGGACACAGCCCCGCCTCTCCTATTACAACACCCCATGAGGTTCTTAGCTTTGAGGTGGGGGAGTAGGGGGTCTGGGCTCAGTCTCATACTGCTTGTGTTCAGACAACACTCACTTTACTTAATAACAGCCCAGAACACCAGAGCAGTGGTGCAGAGGAGGTCCCCGAGTGTAACTCACGAGAGGACAGAGTATCTCTGTAATTGCAGAACTGCGGAATGTTGCCCCAGATATGGCAAAACTCTCTATTAATAAAGCAGATGAAAGCACCAGAAAGGGGCAGTGGGGAAAGAAGCTAATTTAGGGTAAAGCCTCAGATGCCATGAGAGATGCAACCTAAGCCATCTGAAGAACCCAGCAGAGTAAAAGATGGGACACATCGTGTCCAAAGGCCCGGAGGTTGGAAATCCTTGACAATTTCAGAGAACTGAGTGAAAGCTGGTAAAGAAGTAGTGGGGAAAGAAGACAGTAAAGAGAGACAAGGAAAGCTGGAGGCGGGAGAGACAGCTCAGCAGCAGAGGACCCAATTTCGGTTCCCAGTGCCCATGCCAGGAAGCTCACAATAACCTGTAACTCCAGCTCCATGGGATTTGACACCCCCTTCTGGACTCCAAAGGCAGCTTCACACATGTTGGCATACACACACACACACACACACACACACACACACACACACACACACACACAAATAAAAATAAAGGAAGTCAGGCTCTAGATCTGTTACTTGAGTAACTCACCTATTACTGCAGTGTATTTAATAATTTCTAGAGGGCTTCTATCATACACTATCTAAACTTAATAACCCCAACAATCCATTAAACAGATAAAGAAATAAGCTTGAGAGTGGTTTTTCCAAATCTCAAAGCTAGGATGTAGTGGGACAAGGACACTGATCAAGAACTGTTGGCATAATCTGGAGCGCGCCACCCACATTACAAGAGGATCTATTTGTATCAAGGCTTGGAGGTTGTGAAGCAGCCTGTACCCCGAGACCTAACAGGGGCTCTGATACATCATAGGATTGTTTTCTTTGTATGTATGTGATTTTCCCCCTATGCTAAAGGCTGGTAGGAATATAAAGAACAAGGATTTGTTCCCTAGGCTGGGATTGTAGCCTGGCGTCCCCAGCCTTGCCGGTAGGGAGGTTAGGCAGGTAAGTATTAGATGATAGAGAGTATCCTAGCCCTTGTTGAGCACCAAAATGTTATATTTAAAAAAGAGACAATGTAGCTGGGTGTGGTGGGATACTTCTGTAATCCCAGTGCTTGGGGGAATATAGGCAGAAGGGTCAGAAGTTCAAAGCCAGCCTCTGCTACATAGAGTTAGAGACCAGTGTGGGTCACATAAGATTCTGTCTGAAGAAATGAACGAATGCGTAGAAAGATGGTAGATGACATAAATAAATAATGAAAGTATTTGTTTTTATCAAGGACACTGTGGCTAGTGAGATTAGAGCTGCCTTAAGATTGCAGGGATGGATATACAAAGAAAAGCGTCTACAGATTTCATCATACTAAAAACCTAGTGTGTTGTAGACCGTTGCAAGTGCTTGCCCCTGGTAACTTGCAGCTTAAAAATGGGGGTGCTCTAACACACTATAGAAAAAAGAGAATCACAAAGGTAAAAAAAAAAAATCTTGGTAAATCTAAAAAGAAGAAAAGAAACACTTAAAATATTATCCCAGAAACACAATCCCTATCATATTTTGGGTATATTTCTTTCTATTGCCCTCTAGAGAAACAACATGTAAGCATGTATGTATTATACCACATGCACACACACGTTATCCATATATGTTTACCTTCTTGGGGTATCGATTATATGTTTTTAATTTACATACTAAACTGTTTGTAGTACCTTTAAAAATTTGTGTATGTGTGCACACACATGTTCCATACTGTGCAAGTGGAAGTCAGAGGACGACCTGGGCAGTTAGCTCTCTCCTCCTACCACCCGGGTCCTGGAGATGGAACTGAGATTTCCAGGTGCAGAGGCAAGTGATTGATTTTGGCTGCCGAGCCATCTCCCTGATACAAACTTCATGCATCTTGAAAGTTCAAATCAGGGCTGTGGATGTAGCTCAGTTGGTAGAGTAGTTGTTTGGCATGGAATAGTTCCTGGGTTCAATTCCCAGAGTCTCACCAAAAAAAAAAAAAAAAAAAAAAAAAAGTACAAACCTACAAATTTGGCCAAGTGAACTCCAGTCATTACTAGAAAAAGTTGTAAGATGTTCATTTATCCCCATAAGCTTGTTTTGCACCCTTCATCCTACCTTCCCTACTTCCCTATTCCAGGTAACCCCTGAGCTCACTTTTGTAACCTCAGCCCAGTTTCGCTTGCTCTGAGAGTTCGTGTTCACAGAATCACGTGTGTGTTCTTTTCTCTCTGGCCTCTAATGCTCAGCAGGATGTCTTTGATGTTTATCATATGATCCTGTCAGTGCCAATAATTTCTTCAGTTTTATTACTGGCTTATCTTCCAATAGAAGAGTCCACTGGAAGTGGTTTATCTTGTCCCTGTTGATGGACATCGAGATTGTTTCTGGGTTGCAGGTGTAGCACATAAAGATGCAATGAACATTCTGCACAAGTCTTTCTCATGGATGTGTTGCCTTTAGCTTTGCGGAATGCCCAGGAGTAATGCTGGGTCGTAGAACAGGCGTGTATGTTTACTTTTAGAGAAAGCGACCAGTTGTCCAAAGTGGCTGGACTGTTTGTCATTAAATGAAAGTTGCAGTTGCCAGCATATATGTCAGCACTTAGTAGGGCTGCTCTTTTGATTTTTGCCATTCTGGTAAGGGTGTGTTGGCTTTAATATGCATTTCCCTAATGACGGTGACCATTTTTTCATAGGCAAGTGTTTTCTTTTTTTGTTTTGTTTTGTTTTTTTGTTTGTTTGTTTGTTTTTATTTTTAGAGACAGGGTTTCTCCGTAGCTTTTGGTTCCTGTCCTAGAACTAGCTCTTGTAGACCAGGCTAGCCTCGAACTCACAGAGATCCGCCTGCCTCTGCCTCCCAAGTGCTAGGACTAAAGGCGTGCGCCACCACCACCCGGCGGCAAGTGTTTTCATAATTGTAATTGTTTGTATGCTCCGCTTTTTAAATCAATTCTTTGTGTTCTTCTGTTATCCGTGGTCTTCATAATCACTATATTAATGACTCCTAATACTCTAACAAGAGAACTCTTTGCAATTTACTTAATTACCCTTCTATTAAAATTTAAATTATTTCCAATTTCTCACAATTCTAAATAGCACTAATGCTAACATTTTAGTCATAAGCTTCCCTCTATGCTTTAGATTTATGCATTTCAATGTGTAATATATGTGTGTTGTCCATATTTTGGATTACTTTTTCCAAATTAATCATGGGCATGAAATGATCTGCTGTAAGCATTTTCATGGACTGCAGTGTAGCTTGGGGTAACACACAAGGTCTTGGAGCTGTTTGCCACAGCAAAAAAGAAAAGAAAATTATGTTTCATCTTTTCTTTTTTCATATTTTCTCTCTCTCCACACACACACACACAGTCTTACTGTGTTTCTGACTAGCCTTAAACCAGCTATCCTCCTGCCTCAGCTTCCTGAGTGCACAGATTAGAGGCCTATGATCCTATGCACTTCTGCCCGTTTCCTTTTGAGCCCTGGCTATGGGGGAAGGGTTGACAATGCTCCTGATAGGTGTCACGCTGTCTTGAGCCAAGTGAAAATGGGGGAAAGAGGAACTCCGGAGGCTTTGTCCCTTAAGAATGACCCACCAGCTGGGCAGAGATGGCGCACACCTTTAATCACAGCACTCGGGAGGCAGAGGCAGGCGGATCTCTTTGAGTTCGAGTCCAGCCTGGCCTTCAAGCGCTAGTTACAGGGACAGGCTCCAAAGCTACAGAGAAAACCCGTCTCAAAGAAAAAAACCCACCCAAGGTGACCAGCAATAGTGCCTCCAGAATTCCTGCATCTGAAGTACTGAAGTATCTGGTAGGAGAAAATGGCGTTCGAGGCATATTTTCTTGCCATACCCATTTCTGTTGGGGTGTGTATGGATTTGGGGGGGGGGTGCTCCAGAAGGGATGACAGTGAGAGAGGACACCATGAGAGGACCTGGGGTGGGAACTGGGGTCCACTGCAAAGGCAGTGGGGGGATTGAATTGATCCTATTCTGATGCACGTGGAAGGCTGCGCAAACTCTCAGTATTGTGCTGCGTGCCCAAGAGAGCGTACTCATTCTGTCCACCAGCGCAGGCCCTTCTCAACCACTCTCCAAACTTCCAACGCTTCTCAAACACTTGAGCAGGAACTCCACCACATATGCCCAGCCCCACCTCCACATTCTTGTTTTCAGAGGGGAAGGCGAACACGGGGGAAATGTGCGGAATCCGTGAACTCCCGTGGGCAGCATGAGAAGCCTCCCCACGTGGGAGAAAAGGCCTTCGGGCCAGGTTTCCAGGCCTCCCCGAGCATACCCACTGCAGGTTTCCTCAAGGTAACCTTGACTGAACTCCAAAGGGCAGCCAGTAGAATGCCTCTGTCTGCCCAGGGACCTCTCTCTTGCCTGCATTCCCAGACCTTCCACGTTTTTCTAGCACAACTCACATTGTGCTCTTCTTGGGCTTGGGATGTAGTTCAGCATAGCATGTGTCTAGCATATGTAAATTCCTCAGCACTTACAAAAGCCTGACCATGGTAGAGTCTGAGTCAGGTGTGGTGGTATATACCTGTAATCCGAACACTCCCAGGAGGTAGAGACAGAAAGATCAGGAGTTCAAAGTCATCCTCTGCTATACAGTAAGTTCAAAGCCAGAGTAGAATGCGTAAGATTCTCTTTTAAAAATTAAATTAAAGCAAATAAATGTGACTCTCTTAAGGACATACAAAATTTGGGGTGTTTTTGTTTTTGTTTTGTTTGGTTTTGGTTTTTCAAGACAGGATTTCTCTGTGTAACAGTTCTGACTGTCCTGGAACTTAATTTGTAGACCAGGCTGGCCTCAAACTCACAGAAATCCCCCTGCCTCTGCCTCCCAAGTGCTGGGATTAAAGGCATGTGCCACCACCACATGGCCATACAGCATTTTTATCATATCTTAGGGTGATTTCCCCTGAGATGAGAACTCAGAGAGCAGTAGTCTGGGGTTCCTTCCTAGTGGAATACTGGGCAGAGCTGGCAGTGCAGAGATGGAGGGAAGCAAGAAACGAGTTGTGACGTCACTGCGGTACCAAGGGTTCAGTCCTGTGTGGTCCTCTGCCATCTCCATTAAGTGTTCACCACTGGGCGAGGATGTTCAACTGGAATGCCTGAGAGTTGGTGACAATGGTCCCTGGCTGCTGTGGGCAGGATGGGCAGCTGTAGGAGGCTCTGGAGCAGAGATGAAGCTTGGCAGCTAGAATTCAGACTGCCTTCTTGCTGAGGTAGAAGAGCCATAAGGCTGTGTGCAAGGTCCATAACACCAGTAGGGAGGCCCCCATCAGGACTCAGGCTGACCAGTGAACAGCTCTTCAACAAGGTACAGGCTCTGCTTGCTTTGACCTCAAAGGCACCGCTCCTGTTTGCTCTCCAGAAACCTCAGAATACTGTCATCAGTATGGAATATGTTGAGATCAAACCCAGCATGCCTCACTAGCCTTCAAAGTACAATTGTAGTTCCTGCACCTACAGAACCAGCTCTGTCTGCCCACTTCCTAGAAATGTACATTTGAGGCTTCCACCCCAGACCTACTGACCCAAGATGTCTCATGTGGAATCCTTACCCGAGACCCCACTGTTCGATTCTAAAATTGAGGCTAGCTCAACTTTTCCAAAATGAAGCATTTTTAAAAGTACATATTGTGAGGATGGAGCCCATGTGGAGGTCAGAGGACACCTTGCAGGAACCGGTTCTCTCCTTCCATCACATGGGTTCTGGGAATCGAACTCAGGTCATTGAGCTTGGCAACCAGCACCTGTACCTACATCAGTTGGTGAATCCATTCTGAATGCTCTCTGTGATGGAATCTCCCTAAGTACCCGCAGAAAGAGAAGACTGAGATCTCAGGACCTGTTTCATTTCATTCCCTCCGAAGAGCTCTTTGCTTTTTGGCCCTGCTAATTATAAAGTTTATCTAACTATTGATTGCCACTCGTGGAACAAAGCCAGGGACCACGGTAGAAGATGACCTAAACGACATCTGTGCTGGATGCCATGGGTGTGGGGTGGACTTGTGTGTCCACCTCCTAAACTAATATTTAAATTATTTTGTTTGTCTTGAGGCCACACCAGGTGGACAGAAAAGGGAAGCGTCTAAGATATTGCAGCATGGGGGAGTGGCAACTGGAGTAGGGGATGGCAGTAAAAGACAGAGGCTGCCCTGGCATTTTAAATGAACCGCAGGAAGTGTGACAAGTTGGGTGTGCACGTCAGTCAATTGACAGAGAAGACAAAGATGGGATTGGTGTGGCTGTGCTGGCCTAGGATAAGCGTGCGACTGGAGCAGGAAGTGGCAGATGCGGTGTCATACTTGGTCCCACGGGCTTATCCTCAACAGTGTCGCTAGATCTCACTACTTCTCAGCCCCTCCTCTTATACCCTGTCCCTGGAAACCACAGCAAGGCTACCTCAGTAATGTGACATCACAATGGGACCCATTCAGAGTCTTGGGACTGATTTAGCCCGAAGGCCCTGGATACTTGACCACTGGTTCACGTTGAGCTCACCTGCAGTTACAGATCCGCAGTGACAAGTCACCTGCTGCCCGCCTCTGCCTGATCAGAGGTGCACCTGTAAGTACTGACACCTTGTCCCTAGCCCCCAGAATCAGGACGAAGCCAACAGCGGCTAGATTAATGCCCTGGGGTGGGTCCTCTTGTCACACTAGGACAGGATGGGCCAAACTGGTAGCCAGGAGTACGCACAAATGAGCCCAAACTCATCTTGGGATGCTGACTAAGTTCTATCAGACATGCCTCCTTCTAAGCCCTTTCCTGCAGGCTAACCACCTGGAGGAGGAAGGGCTCGAACTGGCACCAGGTTCTCAATGGATCCCTGAGGCTTAGGCTAGGTTTGCAGGTGACAAGTCCCCATCCCTCATCAAAGCCATAAGCAGCTATTGGCTGAGCACACTCATAGCCCCGGTAGCTTTGTGCTCCCAAACTAGCGGGGCTTGTGATGGGCGGAGAAGAAGGAGGGGGCAAGCACGGTGTCTGGAACATGCAGACCATTCGCTTCTGTTACTGCTCTTTGTTCCTAGCTCCAGTCTGAGAAACTGGTTCTTTTCATCTCCTCACGGGTGAGCCAAGGAGCTGAGGTCTGTGCTGGGCATGCGCTTAAGGAGGGAAAGTAACCGGAAATGTATACGCGTTCTGTACTCACTGTCCCCAGCAAGATCGCTCTGGAAATAGAAGTGAGAACACATAGGCGAGCCTGGCCTTCTGTCAGCGTGGCTGGGAATGGGGATACTCAACACAGGAGGGCGTTAGACTAAAAGATCTTAAAGGCCGTTTCTCGATCCCGCACGGCAGAATTCTGAATCCCGTAGCTTGCTTGCGTGAGCCCAGACAAGCCAGCCTTCCGTGCCAGTGGTGGAATCTGCGTTAGTTTGGCAAAGCTGGAGGGACAACTGAGGATCATGCTGGCCCCAAGAGGTAACAGCAGCATGAGCTGGCTACCCCGGTTATCCAAAGCCACAGTGCCAATACAGGGTTCATGCACACTGAGCGGATGAATGAGGCAGCTAGGCCTGGGCATTCGTTAACGCTCACGGGCCTCCATCTTTCTAAAAAACTACTATCAATTAGATTGTGGTGTCGGCATAGTGGAACATGCCTGTGAGCCCAGCACTTCAGTGATAGAGACAAGAGGATCAGGAGTTCACAGTCATCCTCAGCCATGTAAGAGTTGCAGGACAGCCTGGGCTTCATGAGACCTTGTCACAAAAAAATTAAATAAATAAATAAATAAATACCACACACACACATACACACACACACACACACACACACACACACACACACACACAATGATGACTACGGCTGGCTTTGGGGTGAAGAGTACCAGTGTCCCCATTTCACAGATGTGTGGTGGTTATTATACATCTGGCCCAAAGTTAAGGTACCCGTCACAAGCATTCAGGTCCTGTAAATGGCAAGGAGACAGCCCATCTCCACTTGCAGCTACCTCCTGGCCTGCACAAATAGCATTTCCTTATCTTGTCTCTTTTTCTTTCTTTGTTTTTTTTGAGTCAGGGTCTTATGTAGTCCAAACTATGTCGTGATCCCCCTGCTTCTGCCTCTACTCCCTAGGTCTGGGATCACAGTGGTGCAGTGCCATGCCAATCTTTTTTAATCTTCCCTTTGGACAAGTTTCCATCGTCTTGCCTGATTCCATAGTTTGAGCCCCTTGTAGGCTTCGTCGCTGATGGTGTCAGCTTCCCCGCAGACTGTTTCACTGCCTGGACATTTCCTTCAGATGGGAAAAGGCAGAGCAAGTATTTCCACGCCAACAGATGTTCTGTGCTGAGGAAGAAAATATGCTAATGGAAATGAGCCTTGTCTAATTGTGGCAATTTCCCTTCTGTGTGTCGCCCTGAAATAGTAGCCATGCCCCGTGCTTTTTTTTTTTTCACATCAGGGAGCCCCAAATTGGTAGTTGAAACGAGGCTGCCGCGGAGTCGGTGAACAGACCTCTGGCGCCACTAATCCGGAGGAAGACTCCAGCTTGAGGCACGCAGGACCACTGTGCATTTTACTGTTGGTAGACTTTACTGTTCCCCACTGTTGAGCGTGAAGAGCCTCATTTAACTCAAGGAAAATAGAGACTCTGACAAATTCATGAAGGACCAAGCCCCATAGCATATGATCTGACCTCTTGAGCCCAAATCTGAGCTTATGTCTGACGTGTCCTACAGCAGCACTGGTCAATAGAACTCTCACCAAATGGTTCTGTTCTTGTACCAACCAGTAGGGCAGCTGCTAGCCCCGGAGAAGCCATGGGGCCTTTAAAATGTGGCTAGCAGAGCTGACGACCTGCTTTTAAATATTTAAGTTAGAGCACATTGCCCTTCTGGGCTACAAATATCTAATGAACTGGGCAGGGTAGCTCTAGCTCCCGCCCTCTTCTGTGACGTCATCTCTGACCTCAGCCCCGCCCTCTCCAGCTCTCTCAGAGCTGTAGTCACTGGATTTTCATGTGTTGTTTCCCCTGCTGATACTGCGGCTTCTTCTTTTTTTTTCTTTCCTTTTCTTTCTTTCTTTTTTCCTTTCTTTCTTTCTTTTTTCTTTAAGATCATCTCATGGGCTGTCTCTTGCCACCACTCACTGTGAGGGTTTCGGATGGGGTCTCTCCTCAGAACGAAGGCCCTGGCTTAGGCAGCATTGTCCCCATTCTCCCATCCCCACGATAAATCAGTCCTCATCTTTCTGAAGTCATCATCCTGCTTTGTCTCGTTTATTGGCATCTCCCGAGAGTTTCCGATCCCCCGGAGCGTGGGTGCTGTCTTCTCACCCGCCGCCTCCTGCTGGGACAGTGCCTGACGGGACAAGTGCTCAGCTAGCATCTTATCTAAGCCAAATGGACCAGCTGCGGGCGGGCGGGCAGCGCAGTGCAGAGAGACGGTCAGGGCTTACCCTGGCTGGATAACCCCAGCTGAGTAACCTGGTGCGGCAAAGGCTACTGATTTCTCCCAATTCTATGGCTCAGAAACTTGGTGTTGACATTGGTGGGGGGTCACTCACTCAACTGCACTCAGCTCTGGCCTGAAACTGAACCAGGTGGCCCAAGAGGGCCTCACTCACGGACGTGAGCCTTTTGGTCCCCCCAGGTAATGTTCCTCATGAGGTACTTGGGTTTCCTTACATCGCGGTTATCTCAGGGACCTCATATTTTTATGTGACAGTTAACTTCTGAGAGAGCACATAGAAGATACCAGTCCATTTTCCTCACGTACACTGATCAAGCCATGGAGCAAACCTAGACAAAAAGGAAGAGGAAGTTCTTTGCTTGGCTGGGCAGGAAGTACAGGGAAGGAGGAAAGACTCCACGGTAGTGCCTTGGCAGACAACCACAGTTACTACAGCTAGGCAGACTCCCCACAGTCCTCCAACGGGAGGGGAGAGGCAGTTTAAATCCACGTCTTCTTGGTCAGGGTGGAGCTTAAGACTTCATTCTCAGCCAGCCCCAAGAGAGACCATGACAGTAGGTCCCTGGGTGCTCTTAGATCACAGCCCATCAGGGCTGACTTTACACTTAGAATTTGTCCCCAGTGCCACCAATGGGCATCCTTCCCTTGTGGTAGCATTACCCTCCTCTGCTAGGTCCCACGTGCTCAGCGCCTTCTCTGTCACCTGCACAGGTGCCTACACAGTATCATGGAGTGACTACCTTTTGTGGAATTGCGTCCTCCAGACATGATGTTCTGATGCTTCAAAGTCAGCAGCTACGGTTGTCTTCACAGGGCCCTCACAAGTTTAAGGTCACTGACATTTCTTCTTGGAGGGGAAGAATGACTCACAAGGCTCAGGAAAGGCAGCTCACAAGCAGAGCTATGGGCAGTTCATGAGGCCATGCATGAGATTTTGAGGAGATGCCTCAGGGATGGGGCCTTGCTCTGACTCTCCCTGATGATGTTTAAGAAGTTAGACTTGCTGGCGGGGTGAGGGGGGGGGCGTGGTAGGCAGAGCTCAGTAGTACAGCATCCTAGAAGTTGTCCATGCCCTTGCAAGTTATCAGTTCAACTCATTGGGTCGCTAAGGGAGTCTCTGGTGGAGTGGCTTGTTTGGTCCGTCGTTGGTACCCAACCTGCGGTAAATACATCTTTGTTCATGTCTTCTCAGGAAATGTTAAAAACACAATCCTGCGTCCCGAGCACTGCCAGACATTCCTTCTTTTCTCTGACATTTGGTTCTCATCAGGCTCCCCTTGTAAAATTGTTGGGTAAGGCTCTCACAGCTACAGGATTAGAAACCAAATTCAAACTGCACACTGTCCACGACATACGACTGCTTGATGTAGGAGATTTCAACCATGTTTAAACGCTCAAAATTTTTATAAGTATTTTGTCTGCATGTACATATGTGTACCGCATGCATGCCTGGTACCCACAGAGACCAGAAGAAGGCACCAGATCCATTGGAACTGGGATTATGGCTGGCTCTGAGGCACCATGTGTGTGTAGGGACTCAAGTTGGGGGTCCTCTGCAAAAGCAACAAGCGCTTTTAGCTGCTGAGCTATCTGTCCAGTCCTGATAGTTAAATCTTGATGGTGGCGTGAAAACAACACACACTCAGTAGAAATGGCACCTGGGATTTTGAATTATGACATTCCTAGGCTGATGACATGAGATCCAATCATTTCTTGGGATGCTGGTCAAGGGTTGTGAACCCTTGTCAGTCAGCCATCTATTTACATGTAATCATGAGATTGAGCCAGAGATTGTACAGGATTCTGCATTCAATAGTATACTTGAGATATTCTGTATTTCATCAAAAAAAATTTTTTTTCTAGTTTGGCCCAAATGTACACTAATGTTTGAGCATGATTAAGGTAGACTAAGTTGTGATATTCAGTAGGTCAGGTTACTAAATGTAATTTCAACTTACAATGTGTTTATCAGGATGTAAACACCTAAGTCAGGGATCATCTGTAATTTAAAAGATTAGAATTTTCTGGAAGTTGTGATACAGTTCGGCAACTCCAGCTGCTTGGGAGGCTGAGACAGGAAGATCAGGGCCTGCCTGGATTATATGTGTAGTTAGAGGTCAACCTGGACTCTGACTCAGAAAAACTAAAAAGCAAAAAACCGGAAAAGGGTAGGGATATAGTTCAGTGGTACAGCGTTTGCCTAGTATGTGTGAGGTCCTGGATTCAACCCTCAGTGTTGAAGCTGGGTGGGTTTTGATTGGAGCATATTAGGGCTTTGAGACTGGCTTTATATAGGCCCTCCAGTATTGATATCAAGAAGCTACCAATCAAACACCCCTAGTTCTTCCTCCCTCAAGGATCTGTCTGGCAGGATCTACCCCAGAGAAGAGATCCCCTGCTCCTGGGCACTAAGCAACCCCAGCAGGAAAAGGGTACACTTTCTCTTCCAGACTTTGCAGCAAAAGTGCCAGGGTTCTCTGGTTGACCCAGCTGGAGCCACACAGCCATGTGTAGCAGTTACTATGGGAAAGGGGATTACCAGCTTGTGACCAGCCTAAATGACTGGAAGTCCCGAGACCAAGATGGTGGGGTTGGTCCCTTCCCAGCTACATGAAATGAAATCTGGAAAGGGTTCCTTTTTCTCAATGGAACGGAAGGAGAGTTACTGAAAAGCAAACAAACAGAAATCCCCCTTCCCTGCCAGTTCACCATGAGAGCTGATATGGGTGTCCTTTGTTGGCTGAGACATCAGAGGGTGGGCAGGGTCCTTGTAAGTTCCAGAGAGCCCACCGCAAACCAGACCTCCAAAACCATAGAACAGCCTCAGAGAGACCATTAAATTAAACTCTAGGATGAGAAGAAAGCTAAAAATTAGCCACCGCATGCCCCACCCATAGCGTACTGGTTCATGGAATGTTAATTGGTGTTCCTTAAAAGGGTGTTGAGAAAGTCTAGGTGGTGATAAAAGAGCCCAAATCAGCAATTTGTTTGTTCTGGAGGACACATCAGAGCCTTAGATAAGCAGGGGATAGCCTGGATCCTCAAGGGTTGAGGCAGTTAAAAAATTATTAATCCAACTCTACTATCTTAGCAAACTGACTAGTTTTCCTCTGCTCTCACAATGTAACCAGCATAGAAAGACACCTCTGACCCATAGACAGTGGGAAGGTTTCTCATGAAACCCTCAATCGTCAATGCTGAAGCAGAGGAGAGCAGCTGGGGGTCTAATCCCAGGCAGTGCTGAGGTGGCTTACCTAAATGGGTGCCATCCGCTGTTAAAATTCAGCCCCAAGCTGCCCTCAACCCTCAGGGAAACAAGTTCCCTGTTGATATGCAGAGGATTAGGAGGGACACTGGGGAAAGGCTGCTGGGACAGGCTAGGGATGCCAAGCCTCTGACCCCTCCCAAGGCTCTCCCCTCCAGAATCCCCATTCCTGAACTGTCTGGAATCCTCCTGAAGCCTCTCCATACATTGTTTTGGTTTCACATTTTTTTCTGGAGTAGTTGCTCCAGAAATTGATGCGAGCACAACCACGTGCAGAGGTGACTGGGAAAAAGGGTCCGACTCAGCACTAACAGGCCAGGTAAGGAACCCAGTAAAGGACCTATTCAGATGCTCCAAGGCTTCTCTCGGCAGCATTCCTTTCTCTAGGCATGGGCAGAGATCATTGGCATGAGGAAGGCTTATACCCTGCTGTCAGGGGAGGTGGGCTGGAGAATGTCTATGAACAGCTAAAGGTGGGAGAGATGACACTTTCCATGGACCTTCTTTGGGGAAGAAGTTGGAAGCCAGAAGTGTGGATGGACCTCAGAATATGTTAGAATAGCTCTGTGTGCTATCCATCTTATAGATGAAGAAGCCAAGGTCAAGGAAAAGAGGGTGAGTGAGTTGGCCAAGTGACATGACTAGTTATATCTGTGGTTGTTCCCCTGAGCTGTGATGGGGTCATACCTCATACAGTGTAGAAGTATCTCCTTGTACCATCAGCAGACTCTCCCTCCCATCCCACCCTTCCCCCGTGTGTTTCTTCTATAGGGAGAGTGCCTGCTGTTCTTTCTCACACCTTTCCTTGTAGAACTGCTCACAAGTTCCGAAGTAGGACGCTGTGAAGGACAGTGTGCCCTCAGAGAACCTCAGCCTAGCCTGGAACCTGCCCCCAACTGCCGCAAGCCAGAGGCAGTGGGTGAGAAGTGTGGAAGGCTCCACGGGGTCTGGTCTTAGGAAAACACAGCCACCCAACCATCAAGATGACGTCATTGCAAAGCTAAACAAGCTCACACTTAGCCAAAGCTGCAAGTCAGTGCCGTGAGCCCCAGAATATGCCAAGCAGGCAGGCAGTGGGAGCTAATATTCCCAGTGCACAGCCCAGCACTCCCTGGTTTCTACTAGAGAGCCTGGGCATCCGTGTGTGGTGTGCTGATACGGGCAGCTTTGGTGATGGTGCATGGACACCTTTCTGAGCCTGGCCCTTCCAATGGGCAGTGTCCTGGCACAAGCTTGATATGGACCACACAGAGAAGAGAAAAACAGCCTTTGTCTCGTTGGCGCAGACACACAGAAATCAAGCTGTGGCTTCTCCTGATCATATATATGACCTTAAATAGTTATTAAACCCTTTAGCCCTATTCCCTTATCTAGCGAGCTGGCGATGAGTGTGTTATAAGCTGATTCTGAAATAGCAACAGTCCTAGCCCTTCAAGAATAAAAACTTCTTCAGTGGTGGCCAGAATGGAGGTTGCAGGTATGTGTGTCAAGTTCAAAGTATCCAGCCAGTGAGTAGCAAACCAGGGTTGTCATGTGTCTGTCCGTGTCTTGGTGTGGTTCCCATCTCACAATGTTCTCAGAGTGAAGCGAGAGTGCAGATGAGATGTTCAGAGGCACAGAGACGTGCAAAGGGCTCTCTCAGTTCCTCCCTATACAGGAGCGCAGGTCCAATATGTGTGTCCTCAGTCACTCCCAGATGACTCTACCCAAAGTCAGCACAGAGAAGAATTGGACCAGGGTGGGGTAAGGTGTGCACACTTGCCCTATTGGGGACTTGAAAAGGTGTCCAGATAATACCAGAGCTCGCAAGACTGAAAGAGATGATACCCGAACAAGGTATATTAAGCCAGGTTTGCAGGTCTGGAAATTCATCCATATTCAGAGCATGCCCACTGAGATGAACGTCTTATTGAGGGGAACATGAAGGTAGAGGTGAGAATGGCAGACATCTCTTTGCATAAATGGGGAAGAGCATAAATAGCCCAAAGTGGTGTCGCTCAAAGTTTAAGAGGAAACCACTAGACCCAAAGTGAAGGTTTCCTAAGAGATGGGATTTGCTTGAAAGGACTTTGGCCTGAAGCTCCTGGCATACAGTACCTGATTATATGATGTCAAATTGTATTCATATGTACAAATGACATTATTTCTTCTGGAAGCAAAGTCTGCGGCCACAGAGGAAAACTGGTGGTATGGATTTGTTTTGATGGGTCTGTGTGATAAATACATTTCCAATATTTTAAATCTAGCAACTTGAGGCAGGCACGGGGGCACGTATCTATAATTCCAGCACTCAGACTACTGAAGTAGAAGGAGCATTGTCAGGATGAGGCCAGCTCAAGGCAGGTTGTGGCTATATAACAAGGTCTTGTCTGGGAAGAAAAAAAAATGACTACTTTGTGTGATAGCACACACTGTAATTCTAGCACTTTGGAGATAGAGGCAGACGACCTCCGGGAAGCTACACAAGCAGTTCAAGTGAGGCCAGCTACGTGAGATTGTAGCTCAAAGCAAAGCAAAATAAACACCCCTTACCCTCCAAAACCTGGTACTTGGAAGGCTGAGTGAGGCAGGGGGACTTAGGGGAGTGTGAAGCCAGCCTACACTACCTAGCAAGACTCTGTCTCAAGCAAGCAAATGAACAAGCAAACAAAATGGAAAGTTGTGCATAAAAATCTAAGTTTTAAATTTTGAACTTGCCAAAAACCTCCCCAAATCTGGTCATGTGAGACTAACTTTCCAGAGAGAGAATGACCTTTAGATGGAATGGGGGACCCTGTTCAGCCAGAGTTTGCTCCTCTTTAGTGCCCTCTCTCTCCGATGCAATTCCAGGCCCCTCTTCCCAGTGCCCTGCACTGTCTTTCCACCCAGGTTTCTTTTCTTCCCTTGCCAGTTCCTTCCGGCTTTTGCGTTTGTCACTTCGCTCTGATCTGAGCCCTTAGTAGGTGTTTTATAAACTTCTTATTTCAAAAGGGTCATGGGACTAAGACTTTGAGCTCTACACCTCCTGATGATCTTAGTCTTTTTTTTTTTTTTTTTTTTTGGTTTTTCGAGACAGGGTTTCTCTGTGGTTTTGGAGCCTGTCCTGGAACTAGCTCTGTAGACCAGGTTGGTCTTGAACTCACAGAGATCTGCCTGCCTCTGCCTCCCGAGTGCTGGGATTAAAGGCGTGTGCCACCACCGCCCGGCTTGATGATCTTAGTCTTGAGGTTGACCCTGGGAAGGGACAGAATCTCTCTGCCCAGACCAGGAAGGCAGCTTCACTTCCTCTCACATTCTCTACCATGGATGGGCAGAGTTTTCTAACATTTTAAAAAAACATCCAGTCCTAGGAACTAAATACAGGGCTTTCTATATGTTAAGCAAGCATTTCACCACTGAGATGCAACCCCCAGCTTCCTCTTAAGGTTTTTGTTTTATTTGTTTCATTTTGAGACATGGTCTGACCAAGTTGCCCAGGCTGGGTTTGTTTATTTATTTTATTTTTTATTTTATTTTATTTTATTTTATTTTTTTTGGTTTTTCTAGACAGGGTTTCTCTGTGGCTTTGGAGCCTGTCCTGGAACTAGCTCTGTAGACCAGGCTGGTCTCGAACTCACAGAGATCCGCCTGCCTCTGCCTCCCGAGTGCTGGGATTAAAGGCGTGCGCCACCAACGCCCGGCTTTTTTATTTATTTATTTATTTATTTGTTTGTTTGTTTGTTTGTTTATTTATTTATTTGGCCCAGGCTGGTTTTGAACCTGAGGCAGTTTCTGCGGTTATGATCCCTACTGAATGGCTACAAATTCTGCAGATGTCCAGAAATGACTGCTTCCTGCAGCTTGCAAAAAGGCTCCGACGATAACGCCATCAATGAATGTGATACCTGTCTTTAGAAATCCTTTTCTGTGTGCCATTGAGGACTCCGAATCCCCGTCTGAAAGCAGACCCAATCAGCCTCCTGATATTTATTTCAGGAGGGTCTTCATTTTCTGCTTCGGTGACCCAGGACGGGATCTTGGATAGGTCTTTGCATCAAACCTGTTTTCTTAGTATTCTGGGCCCTTGAGACTCTAACCTAAGTGCAAACACAGCAGTTCCCAACCTCTGTTGGTTTGTCTGGATGACTTCCAACTTTGTGATGGTGTCAAGCCCATGGGGTAGGAACCGAGTGTGATGTCCAGTGAGCTCGTCATATCACGTGCGTTTTCCTAATTTGAGAAGTTAATTTGGGATGGGATCCATGTGACACAAAAGGAGAATCAGAAGGTGAGACAGGGTGGAGAAGGTGGCTACGTGTAGGCTATCCCCCCCCAGCAGTGTGCCCCCTGGGGACATTTGGGAGGTGGGAGTTGCCCCACCTGAGAGAATGGGAGTGTTATCCACTGGTGTCCCTGCCTGGCTGGGTAATACTCCCAGACACAGGGCAAAGAGCCACGACATTGGCTTTTGTGGGAACTCTTGAGTCCCAAAGGATGAGAAGCAGGGCTGGGGCAGCATCTGCTAAGGTTGCCATGGTTCTGAGTCCCTGTCTTAGAGGACAAACCTGGTCTGGGGCTCCCCCAACCCTGAACTTAGAGCACACCTCTTTTACTGAACAGGACACCCCTCTTTGCTGCTTGGAGCCTCAGTTTCTCTAAATCAATCGATCAATTAACCAATCAATCAATCGTGGCAGAGGCTGTGAAGAGGCAGGCACGCCTGGATTGCTCAATCCGTCTAAGTCCCAGAACTTGTCAGTGCAATTTGGTTTCACATCTCTCACTTGCCCACAGTCTCTACTCCATTGCTATTCCTGGAGAGAGCCTCGCTGGCACCAGGCCTCCCTTCCAGATGAGCAGGGGCTTGCTGACAGCCAAACAGGGTTTGCCTCCCAGGCGACTCGAGACACACCTCGCTTTGCCTCCGTGGGGGCTCGAGTTGTACCCACGCATCCAGGGACCCCAGGAGATTTGGACATCAAGCTTCCTTCCTCTGTGGGGAGGAAGAGGGCTCACGGTCAAGGCAGGAGCCAAATTCCAGAGGGACGTTTCTGACGTCTGGGCCTCTGTTGCTTTGACTCAGACGTGGAGGCGGCTTCAGGGGCTTCTGGGAGTCCAGCGTGTGGGACGGCTGCAAGAGAAGCAAAGTTACAGAAATCAAAGAAATAAGAGGTCATTGATCTGACTGTGACTGAAGCAGGGATAGGAGTATGGGGGCATGGGGGGGCCTAACGGAGGGGACATGAAGGTCTTAGAGGGGTATAATTATATTTTAATTTTAAAAATGTGTTTTAAAAACACAAGATGCCCAGCTACGGGGCTGGAGGGAGGACTTGGCAGTTAAAAGCACTTGCTGCTCTTCCAGAGGACCTGAGTTTGGTTTCTACACCTACTTGGGGCAGTTGACAGCTGCCTGGACTCCAGCTCCAGGGGATCATGGCTGTCTTCTGGCCACTTGTGCTTTTTCTTAAACGTCTCTACCCCATAGGGTACAGGGAGACGTAGCCTAGGCCTTGAAATGTTTACATCTTGGGTGGCTTTCCTAGAAGCAGACCAGGGCAGTGATGGGTTGCAAGAGGAACTAACAGTTGAATGTCAGGTGTAGTCAGCTCCTCCCTGGCCCCAGGGTGCACTCTAGGGCCCAATCTTGATAAGGGAGACTGGGTCGCTGTGCTTCTGCGTCTATCTCTCTATAGGCCATGAAGGGGGTGGGGGTATTGCTGGGCCTTCCAGGTGACTCCAGGTGTGATGACTCTCTCCTAGGCAACGCTCCTCCCTCTCGTATCAGAGACAGTTACTGTGAACCTACTGTATCAGATGGTTTGCTGGCTGGGCAGGGGACCTGAGCCCAGCCCCCGGAGCACTTGCCACTGTCCCCAAGTTCCCTGGGTCCATGTAGGTACATATGCAATCTGCTTCTATCCAGTCCAAGGGGAGATCTGATGTCCTTGGAGACAGCTCTTCTCCACGTGGTGGTCCTAAAGTAATATGGCTGTCAGGGCATTGATGGGAACAGGTCGTAGCTCTCTGGTGGCAGCGGAGAGAGATTCTGAATACCTGCAGAGTCTGCAGGATGATGACCGGATCCTTGTGGCACTGGCACCGTTTCTGGCTTGTGGTGTCTGGCCTCATCCAGTCTGTAGAGACGTCTTGCTATCCTCCCAGCTGCTACTTGTGGCCCGCTCGGTCACTGACCCTTGCTGGTACGTTTCTTCCCCAGGACTCCTCTTCACCCTGACACCGGGCTCTAGCTTCCTCCCAGTCCTTGAGGCACACTCACTGCGTCCTGTCCTGGACAGGTGGGCTGTTTGCTGCAAAATGCCAAGGTCAACTCCACAGACTCTCTCCCTAGACACTGGTCCTGCTGCGCCACCATCCAAAACACTTGGGAAATGGCTCTGCTCTGGTCTTTTCCCCATAAGCCCATGGCAGCAGCCCCTAACTCCACACATGGTTCCCAAGCTCCCCAGACATTCAGACCCACCCCTCTGGGAAGGAAGTTCATGCCTGCTACTTCCTGGTTCATGAAGGGAGTGAAAGCCAAGGGCCCGGCTTTCCTTGGTCAGTCCCCTTTCTTCCTCTGCATCTGGCACTGATTAAGGCAGAGGAAGGGGGAGTCGGCTCATCAGGAACTACAAATAAAGAGGTCTAAAACTCACCTGTTTCTGGTACCCCCCCCCATATGTACATCAGCGTTGTTCACGATAGCCAAGAGGTGCCCAGTTTCCAGTGACTCATGAAGAAAGGAAAAAGTTACTCAACCCTCCATATCGGTGCTTCAAATCCCAAAGTTCAGTGGACCTCAAATCAGGAAATATTCCTTAGAAAAACTGCATCTATGCTAAACATGCATGAACATTTTTGCTGCCTTTGCTCCTTTAACAATATTCTACTTCACCTATTACATGGCATTTATATTTCTTAGGTACTGTAAGTTACTTAGTGGTCACTTAAACTAAGCATACAGGAAGCTGTACGTTGGTCATACGCAAATACTACAGTCATGAATAGAGGAGACTTGAGTGTCTATAGGTTGTAGTATCATGGAGGTGGAGTATGTCTTGAACCAAAGGGCTGTTGTACTATTGTGTATCCATACGGAGAAACAGTAGTCGGACTCAAAAAGGAAAGAGATATTATATATGATAGCGTAGATGAACACTAATGACACTATACTAAATAAAACAAACACAGAACGCCAAATACCATACGATTCTATTTATGATATCTCTAGAGTAGGCAAGATTTGAGACAGAAAGTAGAATTAAGTTACAGTTTAAAATGTGAATAGTGAAGGCCGGGTGGTGGTGGCGCACGCCTTTAACCCCAGCACTCGGGAGGCAGAGGCAGGCGGATCTCTGTGAGTTTGAGGCCAGCCTGGTTTACAAGAGCTAGTTCCAGGACAGTCAGAACTATACTGAGAAACCTGTCTTGAAAAAAACAAACCAAACCAAACCAAAATCTTTTTCTCTTTCTATGTTTAATTGTGGAAACCAAAGGCTTAATATGTTCCTAGTCCTCAGCGTCTAAGTACCACATTAGTACATCTTTGGATCTGCCTGCCTCTGCCTCCAGAGTGTGGGGATTAAAGGTGGGCACTACCACTGCCTAGCCTGAGAGCAGAAAAGTTTTTTATGCACACAGTAGGAAGACTGGAACTCACATCTCCCAGGAGTTCCAAGCCTGAGCCAAGCTGTTTCACGTGGATGTTGACGTGTGCACTTACACCATGCGTGCTGCATGGGTAGTACCAAGGCTTCAAGGAAACAGGTGTCGCAACACAAGTGCACACTGGCAGAAGCACTTGGGTTGGTTGTGTGTTTGATTTTGGCTCATTGCCATATTTTTTTTACGCCCCTCCCCTATGCCAAGTTATATGACCTCATATGGAGTCACAAGCCACAGATTATGACACTGAGTGTTAGACAATCGCTCCACTACTGAACTACAGTTCCGCCTTCATCTGTTCTCTACAGGACTTTCATTAAACCTGCTCTCCATCTTTTGCAGAGAATGGGTGTTTTCAGGAAGGGATACAGGACTGGGAGCAGTCACAGCTAGAATAAAGGTACTGTAGGCTAGGCAGGATTTCACAGAAGCTGAAACATTACAGACGTGTTACTTAAGGCTAGGGAGCTGTGCTGAGGAAGAGAGGAGTCCCACGGCTGTGCGAGCATCAGAGAGCATACTTAGACACATCTAAAAAGTCTAGGTCGGTCATGTGACATGGCCTACTGCTGCCATCAAGAAAATGGCTGTGTAAGGCTGTCAGGTTAGGTGTGAACCTTGGAATGACTATGCCAAAATGCCCGAGGCAGCTCAGTTGGTAGAAGAAGGGGTTTTAGGAAGCTCGCAGATTTGGAAACTGAAAGTCCAAAAACCACAATGCTCTTGGTTTGGTGTGGTGCCACTGTACATGGCACGGTGGAGGGCAAAGAGAGGAATATCACAAGGTAACCAAAGAGGGAAGAGCTTTGTGAAGTCAAACTCACACTTTTATAGCAAGACTCCCGGAGAACTACCAAGGAGTCCCATGAGAACTAGTTTCTGAGGGCACACACCAGTGACCCACTGAGCCACATCCTGTGAAAGGACCTAGCAATCATTACAGTCCCTGGGGAGACACTCAAACTACACCCAAACTGTAGTGCAGGTCATACTTTTGCACACAAAACTTTTGTAAGCAAAAATAGTGATAAAAAGTACAATGGCATGACTATACAGGCTAGTCACATAGGGGTTTATTATCGTTCTCAAGTCCTATGTAGTGCACATAATTGACAGTTGTACATGCTGAACTTTGGGTGTGTATGAGTAGTGCACACATTCATGTGTGTGCATGTGTGTGCGTGTGTGTGTGTTTGTATGTGTTTATGCATGTAAAATGGCATGTGTGTAGAGGTCAGAAGACAGATTTTGGGGTTTTCTTACTCTATCTTCATGTGGGTTCTGGGGATCAAAGCTAGGTTGTCAAGCTTATGCAATCAGGCACTTTACCCGCCGAGCCACCTTTCAGTCTCTCTCCACTTAAATTTTTTTTTTTATTTTTTTTTATTTTCAAGACAGGGTTTCTCTGTAGCTTTTTGGTTCCTGTCCTGGAACTAGCTCTTGTAGACCAGGCTGGCCTCAAACTCACAGAGATCTGCCTGCCTCTACCTCCTGAGTGCTGGGATTAAAGGCGTGCACCACCACTGCCCAGCTCTCCACTTTAATTTTGAGACACAATGTGATGATTGATGTATACTTCTAACTTGATGAGATTTATACTGACCAAAGAAACAAACCTCTGGGTAAATCCACAAAAGAGTTTTCTGGATCCGGTTAACTGAGGTTGGAAGACTCATCCTGGATATGGCTGACATGACTCTCTGGGGTCTCAAACTAAATAAAAAGGAAAGAGGGAGCTAAGCAGGGACATTCATCTCTCTCTCTCTGCTTCTTGCCAATTAATGCAGTGTGACCAGCTGCCTCAAACTCCTGTCACTGGGAGCTTAGACTTAGACTTTACTCATGAACCGTGAGCCAAAACTAACCCTTCTCTTCTAAGGTTGCTTCTTTTCAAGCATTTTACCACAGCGCTAAGAAAAACATCTGCTATACAGGGCCTCTCATGAAACCTGGAGCTCTCTGATTGGCTAGCGTGAGTGGCCAGCGAGAGCCAGCAAACTTCTTGTTACAGCCTCCCCTGTGCTGACGTCATAAGCATGCGTTATCACACCCGATCTTTTGACATAGGGGCTGGGAATTCAAGCCCAGTCTTCATGCAGGCATGGCATTCACTTGACTGACTGACTTATCTCTGCTAAACAGTCAGCAGTATGTTGGTTTATCTGTAAGCATTGTGCCAGTGGTAGGATGACTGACATCTCTAGGCCATAGGGAGTTTCAGCTCCATTGTAATCTTACAACTGGTCCCTTTTCAGACATAATGTCCATTGTTGACTAAAATGATCTGATCTGGTACATAATCATACAACCTGAAAGTCTGAAAGAGTGTTGAGGGACTTATAGTTATGGAATGAGATGGGATGTAGATAAGCTTTGGGTACCATTAATTTGTCCTAGGAACATGGTAGGTGTCTTGGCTACACACTGACTTTGGTGTAGATTCGTAGAACCTTATTTAACATTGGAGAGGTGGGTGGAAGTTTTGAGGAGTTCAGACATTTTTAATATTAGGAAGGCTATATAATATGGTGCCTATTCTGTGTCTCCCAGACATTCCCAGTGGAGTCTGGCCCAGCACCCTGTAAACAAACCCATTAATATTCTCATGATGAAATGCATAAATACTCACACCAAATGGGATAATAAGGACTATAAATAGCCTCATGTCCATTCAGGCCAGGTTTGGCTCCTAAGTCAGTACTCCTTGCCAAAAAATGGGGGAAAAAAAGAGAAAAAGGAAAAGAAACCACTCTAGTTTTCAGAGCTATTTGGATTTGAAACTGGTAGGACAGAGCCTGCTTGAGCTTTGTGCCATCTGAAGACTGTAAATGAACAGAGGCACAACGTGGCAGGGCTCCAGCGTGCAGAGTCCCAATCTGCCTAGCATTCTGGTTTGATGAAGTACAGATGATTGGCCCACACTTAGTGAGCTGGCTATGGGCAGAGCTTGAACCAAACTCAGGACTCTTGCTTGCAACCCAGGCATTCCAGCAGGAGTTGGCAGTCACCTTCAGACACAGGTGCCTTAGAGCAGAGCCAGAAGTTCATGACCTGCACTCATATCCCCTTCCCAGTTCCCCAAGGATGGGAGCCCTTTCTTGCCCTCAGTGATGTCATGCTCACCCCTAGATCACTTTCCTGCTATGGACTTAGGGAGAAGCCTCTGCTTGGAGGTCCTGACCTACGAATTCAAAGATTCAAGTTCTTGGGTATGGATGATGCTCATGGAACCCCTGGGAATCGTTGAATTTAACTGGTCATTACATGCAGACTGGTCAAGAGAAAGATTTACAGTAGAAGGCTCACGTGCAAGCCAGAAAATAGCAGAGGAATACAAGATCTTTCTTTCTGCTGTGGAATAGGAACTAAGGGGAAAGACGGCAAATATGACCTCTGTTTCTGAAAGATGAACATCAATGGTCATTGACAGTGAGTTCCTCTGCTCCCAAAGCCTGGTGATGCCCATCCCAGGTCTCTACTGAATGAGTGAGCTAATAAGTGAATGCTGAAGGTCTATTATCTGGGATCCTTTGTTATAACTAATGCCATCCCAACTAAAATACAATGGGTAACACTTTGATTTTTTTCCCCTAAGATAATGGAGAAGTTCAAGGGTAGACCTTCAGGCACAGCTTAATCTGGCATGCCAGTGACTGATGGGAAGTCTGTCCTTTCCCTCCTCTCAGGGCTGCTGCTGCTTCCCTTGTCATGTGGGGTCTCCACTGGTGGCTGGCAAGCTCACATCCGCCAGCTAAGCCATCCCCACAGAGAGGGGAACCTGAATAGCCAGGTCAGGACATTGAGGTGGGCCGTGTTCCCCTTGGAGATGGTTCCTGAACTGACTGTACAAAATGCAGCCTTGCCACACCTCCTGTAACTCTGAGCGCCTCAGAATCAGACCTCAGCATTGAGGAAACAATCCATAGCCCATGCTCCCCAGCTTTAACTCTCAACTTGGCACAGCCTAGGATCATCTGAAAGGAGTCTCAGCTGAGTAACTGGCTTTATCAGGTTGTTCTAAAAACATGTCTGTGTGGAACTGTCTTGCTTATTTTTATTGACTATTGTCATTTTTATTGACTTGCTTTTAATTGACTAAAAGGTCTCAGCCTGCTGTGTGAGGAGCCATTTTCCTGGGCAAGATGATCCTGGACTGCCTAAGAAAGCTAGCAGCAAACAAACCAGAAAGCAGCATCCTTCTGGTTTCTTCTTTGAGTTCTTAAGTTTCTGCCCTGACTTTCTTCAGTGATGCACTGTGACCTGGGGGAGCCCTTTTCCTCCCCAAAATGACTCTAGGTGAGAGTATTTTATCACAGCCACAAAAGGAAGAGAAACACTACCCTTCTTTACATCCCTTCTCCATGAGAGACTGACGGCTTGAAGGAAGACGCCTTAGATTGAAGAGTGGAGATCAGGGACTCTAGCTCCAGGAAGCAGCAGTGACTGACAGACAGCATGTCCTCAAATTCCAGTGCAGTAGATGCGGGAGTGTGCCCACCCCACCCAGGTCACTGCATCAGCCCACTGCAGACAACCTGGGGCTCTCACTCCTATGGTTTTCTTCTTGGGGTCTATCAGCCCTTCACTGTTCAGTGCGTATAGGTTGGATACTGGATGTCTAATCTTGCTTGTCTTAGGAGTGTTTCCTATTTTTCATGTCTTCGAGGTTTGTCTCTCTCCCTTCCTCCTTCCTCCCCTCCCTCCTCTTCTCTGCAGAGTAAACTCAGGGCATCCTGTGAGCTAGGCAAGGACTCTATCACTTAACTACATTCCCAGGACCTTTTCATTTTGAGATAAAAACCTAAGTTGTTCGGTGGGTCTTGAATTTGTTTTCTCCCTACCTCAGTCTTCAAAGTAGCTGGGATGGATAGGCATGATCTCTCAGGCCCTGAATCTCTGAGACCCACTGTATGATAACACTGCATTCAAGAAAGATGTTGCCGGACATGGCGATGCATGGTTGTGACCCCAGCACTCAGAGACGAAGTAAGGCAGGAAGATGGAGAGTCTGATATCAGCCCAGGCTACTTAGCAAGGAAGGTCCTGTCTCCAGAGACAGAAGTAGGGGGAGGAAAAGCAAGGAAGGAGAGGTCAGTATGCGTGCTATGAATACATGGATTCTAAATTTTAAATTAAAAAGAAAAGAAGTATGGGAAATGTAGTCATTGAACTAAAAGAAAGCAACTTGAACACTAGGGTGAGAGATGCTAGCCTGGGCTATCTTCATTATCCAGTCATCAGCTTTACCTCAGATCCCTAGTGGCCTTCGTGAAAAAGGAAACACTTGCAAATTGAAAAGTAGCACTTGCAAATTCTTTTTATCATACAAGTGGAATACACCTATTTAGAAATGTACTCTCTTTTCTTAACATGAAACTCCATAAGAAATACTCTGTGCAGTAGGTATGCATTATTCCCCCACAGTTTCATGCATATATACAAAGTATTTTCATCATCTTCCCCATTAACTTTTCTTACCCCCACTGCTCTCTTTCCTCCCACCAAATCCCCCATTCTTCCCCACAATCTCCTGTCATTCCTTCTCCGTCCCCCCCCCCCCCCAAGCACAGTTCCTCCTACACGCTGCATTTTGTTAGCATTGCTTGCATGACCATGGTGGGGGAATTGTTTGCTTCAGGGCAACATACTAGTGGCTACACCACTGAGGTCCATGACTCCCCCTCCCCCATCAACCATTGATTGGTCTGTGGCTCCTCTGGGAGGGCAGGATGGTATGCCCTCCCATCTCATCATGCTGGAGTGTTGGTAGCCCAATCTCAACAATGCACAGCATTAAAACGAGTTTAGACATATTTATATTATAGTGTACGAGTGTTTTGCTTGTATGTATGTGTACCACACTCATGCCCAGTGCTTGTAGGGGTCAAAAAAATGTCAGCAGATCTCCAGGGATTAGAGTTACAGAGTGGTCAGCTGCTGTGCGGGTGCTAGAAAATGAACCCAGGTCCTCTGCAAGACCGACAAGTACTCTTCACCACTGAGCCAACTCTCCAGCCCTCCATAGCATTTAGTAGGACAAAATACTTACAGTAACATTCTTTCCTTTTTTTTTTTTTTTGGTCACTAAGGGGAATTGAGCTCAGGACCACGAGCATACTGGTCAAGCACTCTGCCACCATCAATGAGCTACTGGTGGTTTCCCTAATGCTTCCAGGACCCACACCCCCATAGTGTTTCTTGTAACTCCTTCTCCTGCCCTCTCACAAGGCCAAATGGGAAGCTTCGGTTTTATTATCTGAGTCCCCTGATCTAGACAATCCCATGGGGGACTAACTACGAACATGAAAGTCAGATCATCTCTCACTCTTTGGGAAAGTAAGTCCTCCTGAGAATGACTTTTTAGTCGTTTGGATATATAAAACTTTTAGGGGCGTGGGCAACATGGTTTCATATATACTGCTTGGTTTCATAATTTAATTATATGCACTTAAAATCATAGGCTATATAAAGTACTTTGGAATACTATTTTTTTTAGAATTCACATTTTAAGAAAACCATTGTGTTCTAATGGGTGTCATCTGATACAATTCTCAGAGACTATAAGCTTCACTCTCAGTTGCTGGGAGATGTTCCATTTTGAATTCCTATTACATCAGGTCCAACTTTTTGACCTTGTGAGGCATGTTGTCATTTACAAGTTCATGCTCAAAAGCCACACAATGGAGTCTCTCACTCTTCTCCCACCCACAAAAAGAAAAAAAAAATACAAAAGAAGAACTTGTATTGCTTTAAGTAAGTTTGCAATTTGGTACTCAGCCACACTGTCCTCGGTACATGTAGCCCTATGGGCCAAGGGGTGGACTCACCTGCTAGAAAGCCCCAACTGGAGCTTGCACCCCAAATCCTATATAAGCATTTTCATGGCGTTTCTGCAGTCTCTCGTCTCACCCCTTTTATCTGGGGGTGTGCTTATGATGGTCTCTTCTTTCAGACTAATTATGTAGCCTTTGAAAATGACCTTTAAATAGTGTGGCGCTTGTGAGGGGAGGTAGTTCCTTTGGGAATTGTGATTAGATCCCTCTCCCTCCTTCTTTCTTTATTTAAGCAGGTGACTTGCTGAGTATCTCAAGCCAGAATTGATTGAGGTCATTCCTTGTCAGTGTGTCCTCCCCAAGCAGTCCTTTGTGGTTCAGAACGCAGCCACCGAGAGGATGCCTGCAAAAAGGAAGGGCTTCCCTAGCAGGATTAGGCTGAGACGCTGAGAAGTTTGCAACCGCTCTGATGGTATCCGGTGGCTGAGGACTCAATCTTGTGCCCAGTAGGACCGGTCCAAGGACTACTGCCTGTCCCCAGTGGGGGATACCCCTCTGTGGAACGGTCCAAGGACTACTGCCTGTCCCCAGTGGGGGATACCCCTCTGTGGAAATGTCCAGGGACTACTGCCTGGGCCCAGAGGGGGATACTCCATTGGGAGACAGAAAGTCAGGCTATTGAACAGGTTCGTTGTCTCTGGCACATGAACTCAGCTCTGAGTCTTGAGTTCCCAATAAGTGGAATAATTTAGACTAGATCAGAGATGGATATGGGGAGCACCGGCAGCCAGGAAGGTGCTCCTGGATCTCAGTGATCTCGCCTCAAGTGATCTCACCTCATTCCCAAGATCCTAGAGTAATTCCACTTTGATTGCACTACATAAATACATTCAAGATAAATTTTCCTTTGAAATAAAGAAATAGTTTTGAATTTCAAAAGAGAGGGGGGTGAGGGAAAGGGAGAAAAAGAAGAGGAGGAGGAGGGAGGGGGAGAAAAGAAGGGAGGGAGCAGGTAATTTCCAAGGCCTACCTGCTCTGAAGTTCTCTGAGTTCAAAGCCATAGGGGGAATCATTGTCTTCTTACTGGTGATTAACAAGGATCCAGTGTGCCTGGTAGCTGGGAGGTAACACAGCCTCGGTGCTGGGCTGAGTGTACCATATGGTGACACAGACAAACCAGTCCCAACAAAAAATCCTACCCAGCTGGAGCCCATCATTCTAGCAGAGCAGCCCAGAACTTTCTGAGAAAAACAAGGAAGTAGCGGTTCTCAAAGTTCAGACACACTATAAGGGAAGTATTGGTGGTGGTGGGTGGTGGTGCTATTTGTTTGGTTGTTTGAGGAGGGCCGTGATTGCTTGAAACAGGATCTCACTATGTTGCCCTGGCTTTTCTGGAACTTTCTATGTAGACCAAACTCACAGATGTCTTACCTGACTCTGCCTCCTATGTGCTGGGACCACCATGCCTGGCTTCCACTAGGATATTTTGAAAGATCAGGTGTTCAAAGATGTGTGGATTAATATCCAGGTCTTCTATTCGATTTCATTTGTCCTCCTGTCTATTCTTATGCCAATACTGGGCTGTTTTCAATACTGTAGCTCTGTAGTAGAGTTTGAAGTCAGGGATTGTGATGCCTCCAGAAGTTTTTTATTGTACAGGATTGTTTTGGCTATCCTGTGTTTTTTGCTTTTCCATATTAAGTTGAATACTGTTCTTTCGAGGTCTTTGAAGAATTTTGCTGGGATTTTGATGGGCATGTAATGTATTTTGATCACATTCTCCCTGGCACCTTCCTGTTCCCTTCTTTTTCTCAAAAAGTTCCCCCCGGACTGTTTTTTTTTTGTTGTTGTTGTTTTTTTGTTGTTGTTGTTGTTTGTTTTTTAAAATCTGATTCTCCATATGAGAGAATGCTCGCATTGTTTGTCTGGCTTGTTTTGTTTAACAGGATGACCCCCAGTTGTGTCTATTTTCCCACAGCAAATGACATAATTGAATGAAACTCCACTGTGTATACATAGCACATTTTCTATGTATTCACCTGTTGATGGTGTCTACGATGGCTCTGTATCACGGCGGTGAATAGCGCCAGAGTAAGCATGGGCGTGCAGATGTCTGTGCCATGCTGACTGAGATTCCTTCGTGTATATGTCCAGGAGTGGTAGGTATATTTGGGCCATGTGGTAATTCTGTTTTTATTTTTGGGGGAAATTCCAAACAACCACTTTCGTAGTGGTTGGGTTGATTACATTCCCATCAACTATGTATAGTGGTTTAGGACCAAACAATTATCATTGTTAGTAATAACAGAACAATCTCCCAGCATTCCCTGGTAATAACATAAAGGTCATTAGAGCAATATGGACAAATGTCTTAGAACTATTCTCCTAGACCAAGAGAGCTTCAGAAAAACAGCTGAATTGCCTTTTCTACAGTGTCTCAAGTCCTTAACAGTTTCTAGGAGATACTTCGCAGCAGAACTCTGTGCCCTTTTAGCATGGTCCCACCCAGTTGACTTTCCTTTGGATTCTTTTACATCATGTAATATGAGAATCAAGTATTTGCCTAAGCCAGTAACGGCCCTCTATCTGCATCTTCACCCACTTAGAAAATGTGTGTGGTGGTCTGTAGAATAGCACCTGAACTCGAGAGCTCTCTTTCCCTCCCTCTCTCCTCCCCCCTCTCCTTTCTCTTCCTCTCTTCTCCCCTAAAGACCAGGTTCATTGTTTATAAAAGGAAAAGTGCCTGTATGAGCATTGGCTGGGGGTACCCTAAAGACTCTGAAAGAACCTCCTAGCCACTGGTGTCTCCTCTTTCCAAACAGCTCTGCTTTCTCTCAATGCCCCTCAAAGCTATCCTACCATTTCCCCACAAAGTCTACCCTCACCTCGCATCAGTTCATCCACCTGTGTTTCTACCACTCTCCCAGATAATTCTAGACTGTGGGGACTGTCCTGAGCAAGGTTTCTAGTGTCTGTGGACTTGTCCATTGGATGCTGGTAGCACCCCCTACCCACTGGCCCCCCGTTTTGACAACCAAGACAGTGAAGCCCATTGACCCCGAGTGAGGTCCACTGTAGTCACCTTAAAGAAGGCAGGGACCTTTGACTGCTGTGGGCCCTGAGAGGAGAGCCACTCCTCCACCCTTGGAGGTGTTTGGAGGTATTTCAAGGAGCTGAGTGGGCTCAGCTGTGGGAAAAACAAACAGCAATTGTTCGGGTCTTTGATGGGGTTGGCAGCCTGATAACATTGTGGTAGTTTCCATTTGTTCTTAGGTTCAGTGGGTGAGGTTTATCTTAACACAGATGGCTAAGGTGGATAGTAGATGGAATTTTCCCTCAGCAAAGTTAGCATGGCTCACGGGACTTCCCCGCTATTCCTCAGTCAGAAACCCTGAACCTGGCCTGGGCCCCAGCAGACCACAAATTCCAACCGTTACCTTGTAGATCCAAGGGTCCTGGGGAGTACATCTGCTGATCTTTTGTATTAGGATACAACACAGAGATAAAAAGAAGGCTTGAACCCCTCCATATGGCTGTCAGAGTTCACGCATCTAACAATCTGAGTTGCCGTGTCAGGGGACCCTCCACAGCCTCTCCCGTCTTCTCTCCTTTCTAGGGTCTCCTGACTCACAGAGCCCTCTAAAAATCAGAGCCTCTGGATCCATCCCTTCTCAAAGAGTTTAGTTTCAGCTCAAGGTGTTCCAAAATGAACCGGAGGACAAGAAGTCTTTCGAGAGACCTGCTTCTCAGAAAGGTCAGGAGGGGGGAGATGGGGATGGACAGACTGCATCTGATGACACATTTCTGTAGTCAAGTGTCTACCATGTGCCAGCCATGGTACCCTAAGCACCAGGCTGTGGTGGGGAGAGAAGGCCATGAGGAGGTAACAACAGCTCCTGAGTCCTCATGAGCTACTGAGGGTTTATGCAGGAGATTATCTCTTGCCCTGTTCTCATGCTGAGTAATTACTCCTAGCAACATGGTAAACATCCCAGTTTACCAGGCACCCCCACCCAAGCAGTTCATGAGCTTTGCAATCCTAGAGGAAATGCATGCATTTTAGGCCAGAACAGCTGTTGTAGGGCCTTATGGATGGCATTAGGGTGGAGTAGAGACAGCGTTCATTAAGGCCTTGGAGGGAGGAGGGAGCGCCATTTGCAAAAGTCAAGGTGGGCCCTTGTACAACCAGCTTGTTTCTGAGAAGAGTTTAATTAAGCTAAACATTGAGCTGATGAACAAATGGAGACTAAGTCAAGAGCACTGTGTTGACCCAAACATAACTGACCACTTATGGACTTTTTGATATCGTGTACTAATTAAATCTTGTGTGAGCCATTTTAAACTGGATTTTTTTTTTTTGTCCCTCAAATCACAACAAACCGAAACAGAGATTGACATCAAGAAAAGGATGCTGCCATGAACAAGCCTCAAAGGTGGGATCAGTTGAGAAGAGAGGTTCAGACCAGTGCAGCAAGGAAAGTGGTTATGCTGGGACAAAGACCTTCTGCTCATAGAGCTAACGCTATGAGGCCATGAATATTCCCCAAATTCTCCAGTTATGAGGATTTGACCCAGGGCCTTGGGAATGCTAGGCAAGGTGCTCGACAGTTTGTGCTAATTTGACTGAATTAAAAGGTGTCCAGAACTGGTGTCTGTGGGGTGTTTCCAGAGAAGATTGGCATGTAAGACAATGACGGGGCGGGGGCTGACCTGAATATTAGTGACCCCGTTTAGTTGGCTAGGGGCTTGGGCTGAATAAAGCTGGGTGAGAAGGAAGCCAGGGTCGTATATCTTTTTTCCTTTGAATGAGTATGACAAACTATCTGACAGACAGTTTCTGAAACTTTCCAGTTTACCAAGGCAGAAAAGGTACGATGGGAATAGCTCCTGGTGGGGGGAGCAGGTGGCTGGGATTCCTCACGCTGTAGCTGACTGGAAAGCAGAGAATACAGGTTAGAACCGTGGTGGGTAGGACCTGCAAAGGCCCCAACCTTTGAGACCTAGTTTCTGCAGCCAAAGCCCTTCCTCCTAAAGGCTCCATGACCCTCAAAATAGGTACCCCAAGTTGAGGCCCAAGGATTCAAAATATGAGCTGGTGGGGGGACATTTCAAACTATGACAGAGTCCAGAGCGTGAGGAGATTTTTGTTTGTCTATTTGTTTGCTGTTGGGAGGTTTCATTTGTTTGTTTTAGCTTCTGGAGATCTATCCAGGGCCTTTTGACCATCAGACAAGTGTCTTACTTCTGAGTACCACTCCCAGCCCCGGTGTGGACATCTCACAGGAGAGACTCAGAATATGGGCTGCTGCCAGCAGTCTTGATAAAGAAGTGGGGGCATTGCCTCGATTTACCACATTCAACCTCACCCTAGACTTACATAAGTATGACCAAAAATTATCAGGTGGCTAAGAGAAAGGAGAGATTAGCTGGGCAAAGAAAGCAGTTCTTTTTTTTTTTCTTTCTTTCTTTTTTAAAATGTGTTTCTTGGTAGCATTTTCTTTGAAAACTTTCTATTTATCATTCTGGTGGCGGTGGGTCCATGTCACAGTATGCAGTGGAGGTCAGAAGGCAGCTTCATTTCTGTTGCCGTGACAGATACGAGGACAGGCAGTAGCACGAGGGGGAAGGGTTGGTCCCAGCTTACAGTTCCAGCTTCCCGTCCTTGAGGGGCCGTCCAGGTAGGAACTCAAGCAGCCGGGCACGCTTGGTCCACAGTCAAGAGCAGTGCAGAGAAGAAAGAATGCACTCAGGCTCCCTGCCCGCTTGGCTAGCTTCCTCCTTTATATAGTCCAGCAACCGTTGCCTAGGAAACAGTGCTGCCCACAGTGGGCCAGGTCCTCCTACATTGATCAGCAGTGCAAACCCTTTAGACACACACGCCCATAGGCTAACCTGATCTAGCCAATGCCTCATTCAGGCTCTCTTCACGGGAGACTCCAAATTGTGGCCAAGTTGACACTTAAAACTGAGCCACCACATCCGGGTTTAGAGGATTAAGCTCAGGTTGTAAGGCTGGTGGCCAGTGCCTTTACCCAGAGTCACCTGACCAGTGTGACAATCGTTTCTTTAAGTGTGCTGAATGAAAACGTTGGCATACTTAGCCCTTGGCTCATCTTCCGTTGCCATGGGGCTGGACCAATCTAACTCATCCACAGCCATCAGCACACTACTTCTCCTCTATCCAGGTAGGAATGGAAGGGTTAAGACCTCCAGCACAGGACAGCACACCTGGCGTTTGAAAGCCCCCAGTAGATGCCGAATGACAGATTCCAGTCTGCCATCTGTAGCCCTCCATCCCTTGGACGGAGAGACCTCCCCAGTGTCCACTGAGGGATGAGCAATCAGACATCACCTAACACTTTCTCCTTCACCTGTCTGTTGCAGGAGATGGAGCACATGTCTCCCAGGCTGAAAACCTTCCTCTCTGAACCCTTTGGGGAGAAGGATGTGGCCTGGGTGGATGGAATCAGCTATGAGCTTGCCATCAATTTGGTCACCAAAGGTTTCGACAAGGTGCGTTGTTTTTCCTTCTCTAACTCTTCTTCTTAGAGTTGTCTTTCCCTAGCCAGATGGCAGCTCCTGCCACATGTCCCAGTGAGAAGCCATCAGAGAAAAAAAAAAAAAGCTGCCACTTGGCAGGGTGCCAAGGGCTTCACTGCCACTGACCTCATGTGCTGAGGAGCCTCCCAGGCTTGTGGGTGATGGCAAATAGAATTGTCTCTGTGCAAAGAGTCAAAGGCTGATGGGATCAGCTCAGTATTCAAACACTCAGGACTTGATAGAGACAGGCCTGCTACTGAAGTCCGGGACAGAACTGTCAGGACCAATGGTGAGTGTGCTCTCCACCTCCAGAAAAGGGCCCGTGGCTTTTTGCTTGCCTTTATAAGGGCACCAGCATGCCAGTGGTATGTTGAGAGCCAGTAGCCTGGGTGCTCCACCTGGATAAGGAGATAAGAGTTATTCTAAGACTCATTCCGAGCCCAAGAATGGCTTCAGTGATGGCCAATGGGATTGGGATGGATTACTTACTTTCCATTTCTGTAACAAAATACTTGACTCTGTGAACTTTATAAAGGAAGGATTTCTGCTTAGCTAAAAGTTTTATAGATTAAAAATCCACTATGGGGTGACCTTATGTGTTTGGCCTCTGGTGAGGACCCTCCCAGCCACATTACAGCCTGACAGGATGGCAGGAGCTGGTGTGAGGAGATCACAGGGTGAACTAGGAAGCCAGAGGGTGTAAAAGGACCCTTGAAGGACATTTGCTAAGCATGTCCTCCACTGCAAGCTATATCCCCAAGGCCCTATTCATGCCCTTTTTATACAAATTGCTTTCTTAAGAACTAATCAGGATCCCATGATGCTCCCTTCCAAGGGCAATGCCATTAACATAATGACCAAGTTACTAATATAACAAAAGCATTAGAGTCCAGGAACTGCTGTCTGTGTATATGTGGCTGGCATTTTATTTGTTTTGTGCCCAAATCCTAGCACCTGGGCCCATGGCTTCTGACTAACATGCTACACTGTGTCTGTTATTACATGTTGTGAACTCACCCCCCTTACTTAGCTAAGTGGAGATCCACTTTATGGTACTATCAGAGTAGAGCCACATGGCTGAGGGGACCTGATGCTTGCTTCCCTGATAGAGGGGGAGGACCATTCTCAAGCAGCTAAGCAAAGGAGGCAAGTCTGACTAGGGGGAGAACTTTTTAATTAAATATCTTTTCCTTTAAAGAAATGATCGTTCTTTTCAATTTTTTTTTTTTTTTTTTTGCATTACTTATTTTTCTCCTGGTTGTGGCCAAATACCTAACACAAAGGAAGGTTTATTTGGGCTCACAGTTGAAAGCCATACAGTCATTATGATGATGGGGAAGGCGCGGTCCTTGACATCGCCAGGAAGCAGGGGAAGGAGAATGGCAAAGCTCATCTGGCTTTCCCCTTTGCCCTCTTTCACTCTGCCTGGGCCTCCATCCATAGGATGACGCAATTCACATTCAGGGTGGGTTGCCCGGCATTCAGTTAATTGTCTCCTAAAACAGCTTCGCAGACAAGCTCGGAGGAGTGTCTTATAAGGGATTTCGGACAGTGACGCTTAAGCAACACATTCCTCTACCGTGTGTAGTACACACAGTATGAAGTGTGCCCAGTACATTTGCACATAGACAGATATGCTTGTGTGCCCACCACCTAGGTCCAGGGACTCTGAACACTTGCCAACTCCCAGCCGGCCTCCAAGACCTCCCAGCCAGAGTGAACCCCATCCCCAAAGATGCCCATTGTTCTGTTATCTACGTTTCTATAATTGTGAATTTCTCTTTATTGTTCCTTTATGCTCACTATTTTTTGTTTTGTTTTGTTTTTCAAGACAGGGTTTCTCTGTAGCCTTGGAGCCTGTCCTGGAACTAGCTCTTGTAGACCAGGCTGGCCTCAAACTCACAGAGATCCGCCTGCCTCTGCCTCCCAAGTGCTGGGATTAAAGGCGTGCGCCACCACCACTTGGCTATGTTCACTATTTTAAAAATACTCTTATTGAGGTATAATTGTGTACAGCAATTTTATCTTTTTGTCACATAGTTCTATGACTTTGGTTTGTTTCGTTCTTTTGAGATAGGGTCTTGCGGGTCTTGCTGTGGGATTCAGGCTGGCCTGAAAGTCACTGTGTAGCCTAGGCTGGCTTCAGACTTCTACCTCATTCTCCTGTACATTTCAGACATGTGCCGCTACACACAGCAGTTCTGTGCATTAAAAAGGCATGACCAGGTAGCCTCAGCAAAGAGCGGCTTCAACTCCCCAGCCATTTCCTGTGCCTTGAAACTCAGCATCCTCTTCCCTGCCAACTTCTGCTTTGTTTTGTGGCCCTGTAGTTTGGCCCTCTCCACCTCAACTCTATTCAAAGTAAGGATTAGAAGTACAGAGACAGATGTGGGCTGTTGGAATGAGGGAATAAATGGACATTTTTTCAGTTTGACTCTGGTCTGCACACACAGGACTACAGGGAGTACTTATGGACATCTTGGTCCACAGACAAGAGATGTCTCAATGCTCATGACCAGCTGACCAGCATAGTGTCCAGCATTCCAGTCAAGGCCCTGGACATTCCCAGAGCTACTGACTCCTGACACTGAGAGGCGCTGGTAATTGTTGGCCTTTGTTTTGAGTTTCTTTACCTTGAAAGGTCAGTGCAAATGGAGGCCTGACAGATGTGGCTTGGCCGTAGTGCTTGCCCAGCACCTGAGAGGACCTGGGTTCCTTATCCGACACCACATTTAAATATAACACAACACAAATAAAGTGATAAAATCAGGCAAAATAACAATGCAGAGCAGAGGCTTTGGCAGTTGGTTCTCTGAGGTCCCCAGTGGGAAGGAGAATGGCCCTACTCATTGTACTGTCAAAAACAATACAAGAAGATTCACGCACTTATACTCAGCAGGAAGGGCTTAGATTAAGAAGATTTGGTAGTTATATTCCACATCAGCTCCTGAGACCCATCAAACCCTGACTGGGCCCATCAGAGTACCCAGGAGGATGCACAGGTGTGTCACCTACAAGACGAACAAATGCATCAGGATACTGATGGGTCTGTGGGCACAGTCAGGATGGCAGCATCCAGATAAGCAGATTCCATAAGGCAGGGATCTCAGGGCTAGTTGATAAAAATGCAGCCCATGGGGGTATTCATTTTCTGCCCACAGGGGACCTGTATACAGGGAGGTCTTTCAGGGCCTCATCCCATCCTCTGTCTTTTTTTTTTTTTTAAGTTTTCTAGCACCTATACTGCCCCCAAAACAAGAAACAATGAAATGCATACAAATACTATTTGTTTAACTCAACACACCCAAAACACTACTTCACATGTCCTTGCTCTTAAAAGCAATGATGAGCTATATATGTTCTCTGTTTTTGTACAAAGATCTTTGAGCTCCAGGATGTACCTCACAGTCCCACATGTGACCCCTGGCTGCCATGTTGAACAGCCCAGCCTCAGATGGCAACCTTATCCTCTGAGCTTTGGTTCTGTTGACTGCATGGTGGCAGGAAGTCGTGATGTCTCCTTCTGATTCCACAGATCTGTCTTTTGACTTGAGTATGTTGCCGTCACCTGCTCCTGACTCTGTCTTTACCAGCCTCTGTTGTTGTACGGCCATCATTTTCTTCCTCTTCTCTCCCTAGGCTAAGTTCTCATCTTTGCCCTAAACAAACGTTGCCTCAGGGGCCACACTTGTTCGCAAAACATTCACGGCATTTCCCCAGCTGACTCTCTCAGCTCATACCTGCTTGCCTCGGCTCTTTACTTGGCCACCAGCTCTCTCCAAAGCTACCAGGCTGCTGAATGCAGAGAGCAAGAAGTCATTAATAAGACAACGAGGATGCCCTCACAAATCGATCTCTCTGGGGGTGTGGCCTGAATTGAACAGATATCTTCCCTAACTCTTACCAGTCCTAGTGCCTTCTCCCCTGCCCCAGTGCTGAGCTTCCATCTCTTTAGCAGATGGCTAGCCATGAAGAAGGGGGATGTGTGTCTCCTCTATCCCCCAGAGCCTTGACTACAGGAGACGGACTACTGGTCTACCCCTCATGGTTAAACCATGATTTTTAAAACTCTTAATTCATAGGGTGGAGGACTGTGTGCTTGTAGTCTCAGTGAGCTGGGAGAAGGAGACAAGAGAGTTATTTCAGCATGTAAATTCAAGACCAGCCTGTGCAACACAGTGAAGCCTGACTTCAGAAAGAAAACATGGGCTAGCTGGGGAAAGGGCTGAAAAGGTAAATTATTTGCCATGCCTGTGTATGATCCCCTGAACTCATACAAAGCCTAGTATATTGGCGTATGTCTATAATACATACAGACAGCAAGTTGGGGGGCAGAAACAGGAGTCACCTGTCTTACACAGTGGCAAACAAGACTCTGTCTCAAACTGGAGGGCAATGATTGACACCTGAGGTTGTCCTTTGACCTCCACACATGTGTGCTATAGTACATAGGTGCCCATACGCACGCCCTCTACACCAGCTTGCTCTCTCTTGCTCTTTCTCTCTCCCCCCTCTTTCTTCCTCCTTTCTCTCTCACACAAGTTTTTTCTTTATAAAGAAAGCATTAACTATTGACTCACCTGAACCTTTTCAAGGGACTCAGACACCAAAAAAAAAAAAAAAAAAAAAAATGTGGCAAGTCATTCTGTTTTCTCAGCACCTGCTGTTCACTGGAGAAAGCAGCTTTGGCCTGAGGACCTAAATGCAAAATGGTAGCTACTGATCCTCTGTCTGCTAAGACCTTGTCTGCATGGAGATGAGTTAAAAACATCAAACATGCTCTTTGATGCTAAAGTCTTCCCCTAAGAAGGAATGTGAAAAGTCTCATAACATTTTTTATTGATTACATACTGAAATAATATTTTTGAAAATATGGAAGAAAACCAAGTATATTATCAGAATGCATTTCATCTTTTTTTTTCTTCTCCCTTAGTCCTTCTATGGCCTCTAGAAGATTAAAATTACTTATGTGGCTGGCTCCTTTACTATTTCTTCTAAACAATACTGGTCAAATTTAAATGTGGCAAGAGAGCTGCTAGGTAGAAAGGGACACTGTGAGTGGAAAATCCATCACACACATGGTGTCGGACCTGTCACAGCCAGGATGGAGCTATGTCTCCTGACCCACTGTCTCCCACACATAGACTGTGAGCATGAGCATGTATGAACCCACCCTCTTCCAACCTAGGGTCCTTCAAATGGCCAATCTCATCCCAAAGTCACTTTGTTGTAGTATGAAGAGAGGCCAGAAGGCTGAACTCAGGACCAGGAGACCCCAGGACTACCAGTTGCTGCCTTCTTCATGTCCCCAGGTTTCTGCTGAGAAACCCAATTTCTCCTGTCCTCTGCTGACACTGGGCCCTACCATCTGACCATATGAACCTTGCAAGGGACCAGTCATTTAAGTTTGGACATTACTCTGCCATAGCATGGTGAGATAAAATACAAGGGATCCATTGAAAGCTGAATTTTTAAAATAAATAAATAATGTAACAATATGAGCATGTCAGCACTCGGGAGGCAGAGACAGGCGGATCTCTGTGAGTTCGAGGCCAGCCTGGTATACAAGAGCTAGTTCCAGGACAGGAACCAAAAGCTACTGAGAAACCCTGTCTCGAAAATCAAAAAAAAAAAAAAAACAACAACAACAACAATATGAGCATGTCTTGGGAGCATAGAGAAGAGATAGTAGGGCCAGAACCTGCTATGGATTGAGCACTCACACCAAAGGCTCAGTACTTTAAGCCTGGAGTGACCAAGAAACAGCAGGTTTGCAAGGTCGCTCCTAGATTTGTCTACTGAAGACCCAAGCATGCATACTTGTTGAAAGGAAACCAGAAAGGTCATACAGTCACAACAGTGCCTTGCAACAATGGGAGGCACACTGTGTACTGGGGCTCGGGAACTGTTGGTCGAGGGCAAGGGAATTTGCTAGGAGCCTGATCATAAGAGAACACATGGTAGCTCATCTCAGTCTGACAAGGCCAGGTACCATGATGAAGGTTCAACATTTCAATGAGTACTGACTAGGGCCACCTACCTAGTGTGCAGGGCCCAGCACAGAATGACAAGATGAGACCTTTTGTTTACATGTATTAAGGCTTAGCACTTCCCAGTCTGGGCTAAGATCAAGTATAAATGTATTAAGACAGCATAGCCTTAAAAGGGGTCTACGGATGTTCTTTGGGCAGGATCCCAGGCAACTCCATGGATCAGCCTCTGTGCAGATCCAAATAGCTGCAGTTTAACTAGGTACCAGTCATAAGAGACCAGGTCACACAGTGTGGGGAAAGACCCTGGCAGAGTTTCCCTGTGTGGACTTGGAGCTGAGAGCAAGTCTGCCTTTGAGTTACCATCTGTTACTCCCAGGCTGTGGCATGGCCCCTGGCCAGGGTGATAGAGGTAGAAAACCCTGCCTGGGGTGTCTGTGTTTCTGTCCCACCCTCCTTACCTCAGGGTTTCTGGTTAGGGGTTCATTTTCTGGAGGTAGCAGGGAAACCAAGAAGGCATTGGACAGGGGCCACAACAAGAGCCATGGGCTCCCCCTTCACTCAGGAGCAATAATAAATTCTCCAGGATAAAGTAAGGCAGTCCATCTCTGTGCTCTCTGGAAGATGCCAGCGTGGGACTCCAGGGAAAGCCCAGAAGGAGGGAGGCTCGGATTGCAACTTGGCTCAGAGACCCTTCTGCCTACCCCATTCCTGGAAAGCTTGCCTGGGCCCTGCCTGCCACGCATTCCTGGGCTTCCTGGCTGCTGAGCCCTGCAGGCTGCAAAGGCTCTGATTACCACACCAGCTGAGGCCACAGCCAGCCTCAGAAACAGGCAGGGGATGTCTTTGCCTCCAGACTAGACTACAGATGTCTGGGATATGAAAGAGCAGGGTGGGCAGAGGAGGGAGTCTCAACTTCTCAGGAGTTCCTTATTTGGGACATCATCTAAAGAATAGGTGGGCAGGGCACCCATGAGGATCAAATGGGTTGGTTTAAGAGGGTGGTTTGCCAAAGGGCTCAGAAGTATCTCTAGCTGTTTGTCATTCTTCCTCCTGGCGCTGAGGACCAAATCAAGGGCCTTGTGCTTTCGAGGGAGCTGAGCCCCTAAGCCCTACAGCATGTCGTGACAAATCTCACGGATGTTTCTCCCCGTGTGAGCCCTAAGTGCACCCTGTAAGACTCACCTAGGCACACCAACAAATGCAGCACGGGCCTCAGTGAACGCTTAGTGAATGCCAGTGCTTCAAAATACTGACTTAAACCCACCTCAGCAAAATCCACCAGTGAACACGGGAGGATACTGATAAAAAAGGAGATCATGCTAAGACGCTGGGCTTTGGTTTTCTATTTTTAAAATAAAGCTGTGCCTTAAAAATCACTCCAAGTCCAGAGCTCCTTTCTCTTTCCAACTACTGGCCAGTATCTAAAATTAAACCCTGGGCGGGGGAGCTCAGTGGTAGATTGTTCGTCTAGTGTGTGCAAAGCCCTGGGTTTAATCCAGCTCACTACAAACAATAAAGTAAAGCCTACACACTATAATGCTCAAGCACCTTGTGACTAGGCTTCAGCTTTTATTTGATTTCATACACACACACACACACACACACACACACACACACAGCACACACACGTTCCCTTTGATTATTATGAAATATGCTTTGTTTTATGTAATGAAAAGTCAACACACAGCCAACAGTAGGTTTTTCTGGGAAGGGCCCAGAACTTGGAGGTGTGGATGGAAGCTAACTCTCCTTCACTCTAGACTAGAGAGCCCTTGAGCCAGGCCCCAGTGATGGATACATACTGTGACCTGAAATCTAGCCTCTGCCGTACAGTGGTTATCTCCAGTCATGGCTCTATTCCCCTGTTCCTTGCTAATAACAGGAAGATGTGAAGATGTCAGCGGAAAGTAGGCAGAAAATTCCTGACGGTGAAATTGCTACAGAACCAGGAAGCAGGGTGGACTTAATGTATATGCCTTATATGTGTCTTGACATCTTTCCTTTCTGGGTGTGTGTGTGTGTGTGTGTGTGTGTGTGTGTGATGTGTGTTACATACACATGGGTGTGGAGTAGGAGGTCAGCTGCTCTGCTCCACCATTCTCTAACTTTCCTGAGACAGGGTTTTCACTGACTCTGTAGCTAGGCAGTTGGCCAGCAGGCCCCAGCAATCTCTGACCACACAGTGCTAGGGTTAGAGGTATATGCACGACCACAGCCAGCTTTTTATGGGGGTACTCAGGACTTGAACTCAGGTCCTCGTGCTTGCAGAGAAAACGTTCTTACTCACTGAGCCATTTCCCCAGTCTGTAATTTTTTCTAAATTAAGTTTTAGAGTTAGCATACAAAGTAAGGGCTTCTGTGGTGACATTTCTGTACATCTGTGCCATTATACTTTGCTCATGTGTGTGTGTTTTTTTTTTTAATCCACAGACATTCTCGGGAATTATATTATCAGGAGTTTCCAGAGAAACAGGACCGGGAGACTATATATAATTATTAGAGGAGATTTGTTTATTATCTATTTTCACACAATTAGAGCCTCCACCTTGGCTGTCCACAGGCTGGAAAGACAGGGAAATTGGGAGCTTGTAGCTCAGTCTGTGAGGCGGAAAAGCTCATTCAAAGAGAGAAAGAGGCCAGTGATACAGCTCCAGTTTGAGGCTTGGGAAGGGGGTTCAAGGTTAAGCATGATTTACATCGTAGGTGCTATTCCCACTGGGATGGCTCTCCTCCGCATTTGTGTCTTCCCCTGCCTTCCCATTTGACACCCTAGTGGGCAGGCCAGGGCAGCCCTGTGCCTCTGGCCCTGTAAATCTCCTTTCCACTAAGTTACTAAGATCACACAGGTAGTTCGCAAAGCCAACTGGATGCTACCTGGTCCTTCACCTGCCAGCCTCATCTGCAGTTCTAGAGTGAGGAAGATTTCTCAGCAATATCTGGAAATCCTTATGATTGCTCTGTCTTGGAAACTGGGGAAGGGGCTACTGTTATCCTGGGGATAGCATGGAGGCTGTTAAATGTCCTGCAGTGCACAGGACAGTTCCCATGACGCAGAACCATCCAGCATACCAGTAGTGTTGAGGTTGAGGTGCCCTATATTCCAGCTGTTGAGAAAGCAGTGGGCTAGGGAGTCACACTCTAGCTTGGCTTTTGTGTGTTTTGAAGAAGGAACTACTTGAACAACAGATGTAGCTCATTGGTAAAGTACTTGCCTAGCACACACAAGACACTGGGTTTAGTCCCCAGTGCACACATATACACACGCCACCACCACCACCAAAGGAAAGATTAAATGACAGGCCTAAAAGTAGCTCAGAGATATGTTAGTCACCTACCCATTATCCCCCCAAAACAGTCTTTGACCCAACCTCATCTGGGAGCCTATTAAATGGGGAGTCTCGAACCCTGCCCTAGTTTTAGATACTGAGTCAGAACCTTCTCTTTTACGAGATCCCAGAGAATTTTTTCAAGTTTGAGGACAAGGCCTAGTGGTCACTGCAGGACGACAGACTTTAGCCCAGGTCTGAGAGACACATGTAATTAACTTGACCTCACCTTTCCCCAGGGTTTGTCACGAGTTGACCTGACAACCAACCCCTTGCATCTGACCCACACCCCAACCTTTGGTTGTCAACTGAGTACCGATGGTGGCAGGAGGGCAGGCACTTCCGAGTGGGATTCTGATAACCCCATCTTTCTCCCACACGTTCTTCTTCCCAGGCCTATATCCTGCTGGGACAGTTCCTTCTCATGCACAAGAACGAGGCAGAGTTCCAGAAGTGGCTCATTTGTTGCTGTGGGGCCACGGAGCATGAAGCCCGCCAAAGCTCCACCTGCCTGAAGAAGTGGTGTTCCTACTTCCTGTAAACACCCGGGGCCTGACCGCTCTACCCCAAATAAACGACACAGTCACCACCTACACCCAGGATCCAAATTGTCGCTTGTGTTTCTAATTTCCTTATCATTTGTGTATGAGTGTATGAGTGTGTGTGTGTGTGTGTGTGTGTGTGTGTGTGTGTGTGTATGTGTGTGTTTGATGGATACCCCTTGGGAGAAGTGTTGATTGACCCCAGAAGTTGACACAGCTGTCTCCTCCTATTGCTTTCCACCCTTAGGCTTTATAACATTTACAATCTTCCCATAAGCATAATCGCTTGTATATTTCAGCATTTGTCAATTTTTGTTAGTGACAGAATTTTCAAGGTCACAGCTTTGTCATCCCAAATTCTTTGAGGCTCTTCTGAGCTGTCCCATATCAGCCAGCTCAGGCAGAGCTGTACTGTTACAATCACCTCAAGAGTGACTTGGCCAGCAAAGATTGACTTCTCTTTCATGTTGTAAGTCTGTTACATGTCATCAGGAGAGCGGCCCCCATCATCACTCTGTGACTTGATGATGGAGATCCCTTCTTTAGGCATGCTCTTCCATGACAACCACAACAGAAAGGATAAAAGAGAGGCCAGGGTAAAGCCTCTCCCGGGAAGTTGTACATCCTACACGTACTCATATCTTATGGTCCAAATGAAGCATGATTAATTAAAACTCAGAGAAATTGGGGTTCAACCTGAAGATCTGAAAAGCAAAGCAGCCAGTCACTGGCTCTTACCTCGACCTCGGTCCAAAATGGCGATCCTGCCTCCAAGAATCTTAGAATGAGATTGTGTGTTGAGAGTTGTTTCCTCCTGTTTTATAATCCCCTCTAGGGCTGGGATTAAAGGTATGCACCACCCAGCTTCTATAGCAACTAGTATGGTTACTGGGATTAAAGGTGTGTGTTACCATTACCTGGTCTGTAAGGCTGACCAGTGGGGCTGTTTTACTCTCAGATCTTCACACACACTCTATTTATTAAAATACAATTTAAATGCCACTACACCCAAAGCAGCTCATATACCCCTCCCACACACCTCTAAAGAAAAGATAGGTCTTTTCTGAATTCAGAAGAAATGGGAAGGCTTAAAGATCACACTCATCAAGACTGATATCAATTAAGCTCTTTATATTTTTCCCAGAATGTCTCACTGATGACCTTTCTGACCTCATATGTTGGGATATATCAACAAGAGCCTGCCCACTCCAGTGTCTCTTCCTTTGTTTTCCCCACGGAGAAAATGGGAGTTAAGCAGTTTGCCTTCTGAGACCCCAGGGACTGACCACGCAGTCAGCCATGCCCATCCTTGGAATAATTCCCCAGTAATGGTCATGTATTTAGAAGTCACTCATTTGGAAGACAGGAGCTGATTGACTCCAAAGGAAAAGAAATGGTGATTGTACCTCAGTCTATTTCCACTTCCCCCAACACTGCTGAAATCCATCCCTTGGACCATCAATATCTAGAATCATATAGGGGTGGTAGGGAGATGAGAAGCCTAAAGAATATGAGGTCATCAAAACTAGAGGGCTTCTACAGAGGGACCCTATATAGTGAAGGCAAGAGTGGCTCCTTCCTGTATAACATGATTTGTAAGATAGCAGAGTGAATAATAAGATTCCCCAAACCTTATTCAAGGCAAGGAATTTCCTTCATCTCTAATTCATTATCTTGTACTGATTTTCTTGTCTTCTTTGTAGATAAAATCAATGGCCTACATTCTTCAGCAAAAGTATCCAGTCTTCACTTCTATTAGAAGCCTGCCTTTGTCACGTAATCTTGCAATCCCATCTAGAAGCAGAAGGTAATTTCCATCCTGTTGACTTACTCACCTGGCTATGTGAATTGCCTTGGCCAATGATATGGGGCTGCCATGATGCCACACCCATCCTGAGGATTCTCTCGCACTGATGTCCACTCTCTTGTACCCCTACAGACACCCAGAGAAGAACTATTGCCTTAAGTAAGAATTGGTTCTTTGTCCTGGGCCCCAGAATGAATCTCAGGTGGGTCTGAGCTTACCCTAACACTTAGCAAGAATCAAAGGCCTACCAGGCTGCAGCAGCTGCCCATGTAGCCCTTTGTGGACCAGTCAACCCTTCACTGGCTCACAGATGTACTTACAAGAATCAAGGCTTGCGATTTATGGCAGCTGGTGTTTGGGGCAGTTGGCTCTGCAGCAATGTCCAACTGACACCTTCCTTCTAGTCCAGAACGATTGAGTCTACCCAGCCAAAGTCCAAACACACCTTCACCTGAAGAGTCCAGGGCCGGGCAAAGAATACTGTTTTCAGAGCTAGTAGGATACGGCTCTGAGTTCTGCCACTGCTGACCACCGCCTCGTCCCAGGAGAGTTACTCCACTTCACTGAACCTCAGGTTCCTCCTCCCCAAACTAAGGGCAAGACTGTAGTGGTGTTTTCTTTTACTCTTTTCCCTTGTTGGAATGCCAAAATGTAGTTGTTTGTTTTTACTTTTTTTTTTAACTCTTGTTTTTCGGAAGGACCCACCACCCAACTCCCAACTAAGTATACACAGAGTCTTATTCTTACGTATCAATGCCCGGCCTTAGCTTGGCTTGTTTCTAGTCAGCTTTTCTTGACTTAAATTATTCCATCTACCTTTTGCCTCTGGACTTTTATCTTTATCCTATATATCTTTCTTTTCTTCTTACCCCACGATTTGCTGGGTGACTGGCCCCTAGAGTCCTCTTCCTTTTGCTCCTCTCTCTCTCTTTCCTCCCAGATCTCTCCTCCTATTCTCTCTGCCTGCCAGCCCTGCCTTTCCTTTCTCCTGCCTTGCTATTGGCCATTCGGCTCTTTATTAGACCATCAGGTACTTTAGATGGGCAATGAATCACAGCTTCACAGAGTTAAACAAATGCAGCATAAACAAAAGCAACACATCTTTACATCATTAAACAAATTGCCACAGCATACACAAATGTAGCACACCTTAAAATAATATTCTACAACACAAGACAGTATGTTAATATTGCTGCCTCACACAGTGGATCAATGCAAATAGCATATGTAAGTTACACGGTGCAGACAGGATGAAATAAAAGGCCTACTGTCTTCTCTGGTCTCCTTGGAGCTCTGGTGTCCTAAGGGCCTGCTCCTCTTGTGGTCCTCAGGGAAGAATGAACAGCTGTGTGCTAGTAGAGACCCCAGAGAGCAGTTTATTTGATCTAGGCCAGATCTTCTCCAGCCTCTGAGCCCCGGACACCACATGACCATTAGGCCCTGCACATTCTTTAATGTGTAGGAAGGAAGGACAGCGGATGAACGTCAAATGTGTTCAGAGTTTAACTTTGTGGAGTCACCTTAGCCCTCTGTCCCCAAAGGTGTTTTAAAGGACACACCAGGAGTGGCTTACCTGTGGGTCCTTATCCAGCCAATGGTGTCTCTTGGCAGGGTGGTGAGTCCATGATTTGAGAATGGTGCTGTCTGAGAGCTTTGCCCAGCATCTGAAGCAGTAAGATGTCTGTGAGCTGGAGATCTCTGATCTTCCTCTTGGTCCTGGATTTGGTCAGTGGATTGGGATTTGGCCAGGAGTCAATGATTTTGATTAGAATTTATTAAGTATCTAAGGTTCAAAGTATGGTTAATTGCTGAGGTCAGAGTTTCTGGCTTCTGGGAGCTGAATAGCAATGTGGGGATGAATGAGAGATGGATGGAAGCCCAACAGGGACTTAGTTTGAACCCTCACCCCAGAAGTAATCCTCAGGTAAGAGTCCTACAGGGGTGTAAATATGAGGGGTACCCCAGAAAATGGAGGTCAGAGCAGGAACATAACCAAAGGGGAAGGTAGTCAATAAAGGGGTCTTGCCACTACTTATCAGTGTAGGCAGGAAAAGCGTACCCTGAGGGGCAATTCCAGCAGCCTTTAGAGAGGCAGCCGGTGATGTGACCCCACCCTGGGGCAGCCACACTCAATCACCAGTCACTGGTGGTGGCTGATCCCAGGACCTGAGCGTCTCACTGGGGAAATGTACCACAGGAAAGACAAAGGAACCCAGGGGCTGGCCACTGCCAGGAACTCAGGAATGGGGAACATGGTGGCACCTGAGGTTTCTGCCTCGGGTGTGTTATGAAGACAATGGGGCTTAATATTGAGACAGAACCCACCCCTTGCCACAAGTTATATTATCTCTGCAAAGCCTCCCTTTGGCCCTGCTGGGTGGGAGCAAAATGGCTATGGATGTGTTTATTCACATAATAGGAAGATGGAGACTCCTGGGACCTGGTCAAAACTCTATTCACAGTGGCCCTGACAGTCAAAACATTACAATGTACAGCACTGTGTCTTGTCACTCAAAGAAAGTGACATTTAAGCTTAGTGTTAAAAGGAAGGTCCCACTTGAATAAGCAGAGATTGAGGAAGGAAGAAGGGGAGGGAAAAGGAGAGAGAAGCAGTAGAGGCAGAGTGGGCCATGGAGGGGGCAAAAACACAACCCAGTTGATTTACTTCAGGTCTTGCTTACGCCAAAGCTGTGTCTGCTGCCTGCTAAGCCCCCTTTGTGGTAGGGACTCATTTGGTGACCTAGAGATGCTTTCAGGGACACTAGGGTGGGCTCATAGGAACAGACAGAAATCCGAATGGATGAGAATATCTACAAAATGCTAATGAGGCCGAGAGTATCATTTAACAGGGGAAACACTCAGGGAAGAGCCTGTGCAAAAGTCCTGGGGCGAGCGCTCAACTGATGAGTCCAGAGATGAGCAAGGCAAAGGGGAAAATTAGGAACAGGTTGTGTAGGTCCTGGCTCTTCATTCATGGGATTTGGCTTTCACTCCGGTTGGTCTCCTGGATGGTCACATGATTTGATGTGTCTTAGAAGAGCTACTCTGTGGTGTTGACAGTCTGGAGGATGAGGGTGAGAAAGATCAGTTAGGAGATGTCAGTGACCCTGGGAAAGATTATCAGGTGGGGAGCAGGATGGAGTCACAGACTGATGAAATAGATGATTTTGGATCCACACTAAAGGTTGAACTCTTACTTGGATTAAAGAGCAAAAGGGTCAGGGTCTGCCGAGAAGACAGAGGAACTCCCAGGGAAGCAGCTGTGTGGGCCACACCCTGAGAATCCAAGAAAACTCTGGGGATGTGAGAGAAGTGTGAGTGGCTCTGGAACCATGTCCTCAAGAAGGTAGCAAGCATGGGACCAGGCACCCACAGGAAAAATTGGCCTGAAAAGTGGAGGACCCCCATAGGAGACCAGAGGAGGGAAGACAGAGCAGGCTGTCACACTGAGGGCTGGAGGACTTCTCATCTGACCCTTCCTGTTTCTCAGTACTGTGGGAATGAAACAGGGAAGGGAAGACAGTGCCAGCTGGCCATGGAGGACAAGAGGTGGACAGGCATTAGGGAAAGATTCAGTAGTACAAATAATATAGAAGATAGATAGATAGATAGATAGATAGATAGATAGATAGATAGATAGATAGATGATAGATAAGATAGAAAGATAGATAGATAGATAGATGATAGATAGATATGATTGATAGATGATAGATAAGATAGATAGAAAGATAGATAGATAGATAGATAGATAGATAGATAGATAGATAGATAGATAGATAGATAGATAGATAGATTATAAATGGTCTAGTGTACTCTGGCTAGCTTATGACAGATACACACACAAAACATGGAAAGACATAATTGTCAGCGGTTGCTATTTGGGGGATTAAAAGTCACATTCAGTCTCGGTACTATATCAAATACAAACCATCTGGTTATTTTTGCACTGTTGCTGTGTAACTCAGAAAAAAGAAAACAACAGAAGACATCCCCACCTTGGAGACACAAAGCCGTTGAGTTCTAGGACTGTGACGAACAAGGCCCTTAGACTAGCTGCTCCAAGGAGTCTCCTATGACTGCTGCCACCCCGACAGCTCGGCCTTTCCGAGTGGAGATGAAGCTCCTCTTGCCTTGTCTGGGTTGCAGACTTGGGGATCTCTTCTTCACTCCCCAGCCTCTACTTCTTCTCCTTTCCCAAGGCCACGTCACTTAGGAGAAAGAGAAGAAGGTGGTGATCTCCTCAAACTAATTTCTTTCTCTCCCGTTTCAACCAGGTTCTTCGGGACTCAACATCTGTTTTCCTCTGCCAGGTCTGCCTTATTTTAAGGACTGCTCTCACTGGAGAAATTTGGCTGCTGTGTTGCGGGGCCTGGCCTAGTGCCTGGATCAGCATGGAGCAGGCTGAAGGCCTCTGCCACCAGACAGGGAAGTGGCACGTAATGCCACTGAGCAGGGCCAGGACCATGGACAAGTCATTTCAGATGTCTGCATTTGTTGTCTGGGCTGTCTCCTGGCTCTGTTTTGAAGACAGCTCCAAAAATAGACATAAAGGCATTTTAAATAGCAAAGGAGGTGCTGCGCCCTACAGCAATGAGATGTGTGCTTGCTTCTTAATTTTGGGGGGGGGGGGGTGACAGGTGTCAGCTAATACAGTGCATCTCCTCAGATCTGTTTGCCTGAGTTAGTTAGTATAGTCTGGGTTTGCTGCTATAACAACCACCACCAGAGACTCCCATTGAAAACGCTTCATTCCCCAGTAACAGCCATCACCATCTTAGTCAGAGAATCTGGATTACCTGCAGAAACCTGCAACAAGGCCTGGTCTGAGGTGGGGAGAGCCATCAGCTGTAGTGCAATGCCTGGTCAAGCGCCATGTGTTACAGTACCGTTCACAAGTCGGGCAAGGGCCTGGAGACTGAAACACACACAGAGACACGGGTAACGCCAAGAATGCCCAGAATGCCCCCAAATGCCTCTTTATTGTGTTCCAGGGCAGCTTATATAGGGTGTCCTTGACTAATGGCCATGCCCTAACTCTCAGCTGCAAGCACCCCAGAAACCACTCCCCGGACATCAGAAACTCCTGAGGGTCTCGTGCTCAGAGCAGCTGCAAAACAAGTTGTTTGCTCAGAGCAACTGCAAGCATAGGAAAACACATTGTTTACTCCAACAGGCAGGAGGTCACAGGAAAGTCAGGGTCTTGGGGTTCACAGTCCCCAACAATCAGCCTGTCACCTGAAATTCCAGCCATTCGCTCCTGCCCCTTTCTCCCAGCTTTATGTTATTCTGCCCAAGCTGCACAAGGTCTTGGGAAGTAGAAGAGTACCTGAAATGCTGAGTGTTAATAGAAACAGGAAGTTCATCTGCGCATGCCAGGGATCACCTACGATCCTATAAGTCACCCATCACTCATACTTTTGGAAGTCAAATCAACAGACTCATTGGCTGACCAAGCTGGACTTGGGTGGGAGCATTACTTTGGTCTGTTATTGGTGCCTTATCCGGGGAAGCAAACAGTGTTTATGCCTTCTAGGAAAAGTTCACACAGCAACCGTACTGTCTTCAAACAGCAAAGCTTTACGGCATGGCCACGCTGCCTCTTACTCTGTTCTCCTTCTAGGACGGAGCTGGCACAGCGGCTCCCATCTGAGTGTTCACAGATGGTACAGCAGGGAGAAAGCTCCAGGGCTTTACACTGGTGATTAAATGCCCTAGCTCAGAAGTGTCCCATCACAATCACTAACATCGTTCACAAGACTAACAGGGCCTCACCCATCCCCAAGGGTAAGGGAGTGAGAACAAAGGAGGCAAGCATCCTGCTGCACTTTGTATCTTGAGTGTCCTGCACAATCACGCGTGTGGATGACTTGGCCCCTAAGCAGCACTGTGGAGAGGTGGCGGAGCCTGAGAAGAGAATCCTGGGTTACCGGAAGTGTGATTACAAAGGAGACTCTGGAATCTTGGTCTTTTCCACCTTCTTTGCTTCCTTGTTTCAAAGTGAGTAGTTTGGCTCTACCATGCACTTGCCATGGTGTACCAGTGTGCGCCAGGCCAGGTCAAAAGTTTCTGCCTGATAACAATGGACTGGCAGCCTCTAAACTGTTGAAATGAACATTTTTCTCTTTATAACTTGCTTGCCTCCAGCATTGTGATATAGCGACAGGAATGTGTTCAACACATATCCCAAATCACTACCACATGACTCCATCTTAGGGACCAAGGTAGGAATCACAGAACATCCATGAGAAGGCTTTATTTTCTATAATAATTGCTCCTTTGACTTTTTATGTATTTACCCTAATTTTTGACATTCTGGAAGCATGTATGTGGACACAAGCAAAAAACAGCATTCTCATTGTGGAAGCTGGAAAGCAGGGTACTAAAGATCAATAATCGAAGATAGTCCTATCATCAAATAGTTTGTTTCTTTTCACGCATTTTCCAAATGGATTTTTTTTTAAAAAAAAACATGTTTATTTATAAATTGGTGACATCACACAAGCGTGTTGCGGCAGGCATGTTACGTTCAGGGACAACTTGTGGGAACTGGTGGTCCTCCTTCCTCTCCTCCCCCATCATGTGGGTTCTGGTATGGACCTCTGATTGCTAGGCGTGGCAGCAAGTGCCTGATGTGCTGGACCGTCCTGCTCACCTTACCGTGCATTTTCAAGGACACTTTTATTAGAATAAAACTCCACGTGACATTAAACTCACCACGTGAAGGTGCACAGCAGAGCCACACAGGCTTCCCTGAAATTCGATTTCAGAATGTTCCAGTCAGCCAACAGCAGGGCTGTGGACAGTCACTGCTCACCCCCACCCTCCCACCCCCGCCCCCAGGAACCACTCATCCTCTTTCCCTCTCCACAGATTTGCCCAGATACTTCATATGCATGGAATCCTGTGTTATGTGGCCTTTGCCTTCTGGCTCCTTCCACTCAGCATCATGATTCCAAGAGCCATCTGTGGTGGAGCATGTGAGTCTGTGCAACTTACGAAACAAGCTGAGACCAGAGTAAGCAAGCATCATTTAACATTTTTAAACATTTACATATTTTTAAACAATTTCCTTTCATCATTGGATCTTTGAAAGGTAGCAGATGAGGCCTGGTACAGACCTACAAATCCCAGTTTCCAGGGAGGCTGAGGCAGGAGAATCACAAGTTCAAGGTCAACCCTGGGATATAGAGATCATTCGAGGCCAGTCTGATCAATGGAGTGAGACCCTGTCTCAAAAATAAAAAGTGGGGGCTGGTGAGACGGGTTACTGGTAACAGCACAGGCCACCAAACCTGACAACCTGAGGTCGATGCTCAAAAGCCATGTGATAAAAGCAGAGAACCACCTAACTGCCCGCAGGCTGTCCCCTGACTTCCCAAGCATGCCATGGAATAGCCATATACAAATAAATCAATAAATGTAAAGGAAATCAAAACTGAAAAGGAGGTTAGTTATACAGCTCAGTGGTAGAGACCTTGCCAGGCCCCTGCAGCAGGCCATAGGTCCAAGCCCTGGCAGAAGGCAGAGGGAAATGAGGAAGTTTAAACAGCTCTATACATCTGCCTCTTGGTTTCCAAGGAGAACCAGTTCTAGGGCTTCTCCATTGCTGGACCTCGAGCACTTGTGGCCGTGTGTAAAATGTTTTAGTGTTTGCACACACTGATACGCCCCTCCCGTGCATGCCTTAGCCTCTCCAGACAGCACAGCTCTGAGGATGCCGTCGAGGTGGTGCTGCGGCCCTGTATGACCCTGCAATGAAGAATGTCAGCGGGCGAAAGTGGCCTGTATTCCATACAGATGCGATCTGGAAGACAATGCTTTTGATCTGTGGCGTGTCGACCTGTGCACACAGAACCCGTGGACAGGAACAGAGAACCGACTGCACAGCAGCACCATGTGTATACGCTGCATTGACTTGCGCCCTCCATGTTTGACTTACACCCCCCATCTCCATGTTTCCTGATAGGGTTTTTTTTTTTTTTGGTGGTGGTGGGGGGGGGGACAGTGCTATTATGCACAAAGCTCTGACAAGCAGCTACTCACATTTATTGCTGCAGCCTGTCCCATTCTCCCTTCAGGAAGATGCCTAGAAACAGACTTGAGTGTGTGTCGGGGAGACAGAGAGATGAAAATGTAAAACTTTTCATTCCGACTGCTATTCTTTTTCCAGAAAATTCTGACCCAGTATCCTCAAGTCACACACCACAGCAAAGCTTAATTTATTAGACCGCTGGAAGGCCTGGCACCACCTGGGATGGGATCTTTCTCCTCACCTCTTCTCCATGGCCCACCACCCCTGCTCAAGGCCAGGATGGACCTCCTTGCTCCTAACACATCAGACCCGTTGTTGGTACTGAATCCATGGTCATCCTCACAGGCTATTTATTCCCTGTGTCCTGAGCTCCTCTGCCTAGCCTCTGCCCTGCTCACTCACCTCTGCCACGGCCCTCAGATAAAAACAGCCCCTCCAGCCTGCTCTCCTCCCTCTGCAGCTGTGCTGTTACTTTTCTCTCCTTAGCATTTATCAACTTCTAATCAACCACACCATTTACTTAACTTATTTTATTAGTCTGCCCCACTACAATTAATCATTAGAGCCTGGCCCTGTGCCTGGCATGAGTAGGCACACAGGAAATAAGTGTTGAATCGAAGCCACTGAGGGCCTTACATGTTAGTCTTACAAAACTGGGGCCCACCCTGCCACCCACGTCCATAGTGAGAGGCTCTGTCTTCCGCCAGCCCCCACCCCATCAGCTGTGTTTTCTTCTTGACTCAGCTCTGAAGTACACTGGGAGGCCGCTTCCTTCGGGAGTTGTTTGTCCTGCTGGACTAGGCTGACCCTGTCAGATAAGCCAGTTTGTGACCCAGGAGAACAAAGGTCTGTTTCTGGAAGTAGTGCAAATGCTTCCGGGGATCCCAGGGAGCAGAGCCCACCAGGGCACCCCGCCTCCCCAGGACCTCCCAGGTGCTGGCTCCTCCTGCCAGACAAGGACTGCCACCCACAGTCCTTGGAAAGCAGGAACTTCTGAGAGAGTGTGCTGCAAACACAGGCCTGGGGACCGGAAAGGCAGGTCCCACCAGAAGCGGGGAAATCCTTTCCCTGGCCCAGCCAGGCTGTGCAGGGAGTCCCTGTGGGGCCTCCCCATTGTACCACACTTCCGACCAAGCTCCTGGGCTTTCAACTGTAGCTAAGGAATGAAATTCCCAACCCCAATATGGTCTTGTTTTTAAAGCGGCCACAAGTCAATGAACAAAGTTCCACAGTTAATGGTCTCAGACTCGGGCCTGCACAAGAAGGTAAACTCAGAGCTAAATCTAAGTCTAAGTCACAAACTCCCTCCGCACTCTTCTCGGATGCAAGCAGGCCACACAGCCAAAGCCTGGCCCAGATCCTGGCTTGCTGACTGGAACATCCTGGAATTCTCTTTTTGGGGAATTGGCTGCAAGAGTCTCAAATTGTCCTCTGAATCTTTTCTGAAGATGCATGCATGTGTGGTGTCTGAACTATGCAATACGGTCTTTATAAAACCCCCATTCCCTCATTATGTTCACGCAGAAAGCATGGAAATCACCGGCAAACAGATCTGAGTTTCTAGAAACAAACCCTCCCTAAGTAGCCTCCCAGGCAAGCACTGCTCAAATCAACAGAATATCCCTGGCCACTCAGCTTCTCCACAGACCCCTCTCAGGCCCTACATCCCACACCTCTATTCTGCTAACATCTGGCAGCCAAGACCAGCTAGGCTAATCTTGAACTTTGGGCTTAAATGGTATGCTCCCCTGTGTCTGGCTTCTTTCGGTGGTGTGTTTGTGAGATTACACACAGTAGTAACCATTCTTTCTTTGTTGTGGCTGTGCAGTATTTCACTTTGGGGATAGGTTAATGGACTTAGTGGCCATTTCAAAGGCTCTCTTTGCTGTCTGTTGGTGTCCTCCTTTCCCTGGGGTGTACCAGGAACGGGGATTGCTGGGTGACAGGGTACATATGTGCTCAGCTCTGCTAGATAACCAGACAGACCTAACATGGTTGACCTCTCAACAGCCATGTCCGAACTCTTGGATGTCTGTGTCTGCAATGATTTTGGCGGGCTGGCCCTTTAAGTTTCACTCATTTTAGAAGAAGCCCAGTGGCATATAGCCCAGCTTTCATTTACACTAAGACATTTCATTCAAGCCATTTTCATTTTAAAACTCTTGGTGGATGAGGCAGACACTCACACTGGGGATCTGAAGACAGGGTCTAGAGAGGTGTTCTCCAGAACCCAGAAATCAGGGAAGCCATGATAGTAAGGGTTGGGAAGGTCTACTTGCCAGGGACAAGAGATCTGATGTCACCGTCCACCCTGGTGTACACCCAAAGCTCAAGGCTCTGTCTCTACTCTCCACAGAGTGACCACAGTTCTCAGTCATCTGTGGGCAGTGCTTTCTGTCACCCCCTCCCCGTCTCCTTGCCATCACCTTCTCAAAGTGCCAACCAGGGGTCCCATCCTGCAGACACTTTAGCTCGCTGTGAGCCCCTAATTTGTAGCCTGTCAGCTTATGGCCTCTGACACGCTCCAGTGACCTGTGCAATCTCCTCCTCCTCCATGTGTTATAACATTCAAAAGTTTGGAGACATCGCGTGAAAACCTAGCTCCCTAGCGATTCTTGAAAAAAAAAAAAAATGAAGGAGAGGGCACCATGGCAACCAGCAGCTGGAAGCTGAGTGCCAGCTGCTACCTTCTCAGGCATGCTCATGCCCAGCTGACCACAGCCCTCTCACACCATGTTACATGACACCGACTACTTCCCAGCGCTATAGTGTGATCTCCTCTCAAACCACGCCCTTAGCATGTGGCTGCCAGTAGGGGTTTTGTTGTTGTTATTGTTTGTTTGTTTGTTTGTTTGTTTAGAGGTGTGTCTAGGGATCTAGGAAGGGGAGGACCAAAAGGGAAGGGGGAAAAAAAAAACAGTAAGAGTGTGAACGGGCTAGCTGTGAGCAAGTCAGCCCGGTACACAGAACATGATGACTGAGTGGTCCTGGAGACAGCTTCACCCAAGTGACCCTCACCAGTTACAACCCTGTTGTCACGTTTCCTAAAGATTCAAAAAGGCAGGAACCAGAGCCAGGGGTTCTCATGGCGATGGCAGTCTGACACAGGGATGTCGACAGGCTCTTGTCTAGAGGCCCTCTTGGCCTGTGGTGCAGTGCCTCGTATGCCATGAGTATTTGTATGTTTGCATGGGTGTTAAGGCGTGTGTGTGTATGTGTGTCTGTGCATGCACGCGTGCGTGGGAGTGTATGGGAACCCAAGGGTGCTGTCAGGTGTCTTCTTCAGTCTGTCTCTACTTTATCTCAGATCAGGCAGGATCTTCCTCTGAACCCAGAGACGCCAACTGGGGCTAACCTAGCCAGTCGGCTTGCTCTAGGGGGTCTCTGCCTCCCAAGTTTTGAGATCACAGGCTGCCATCAACATACATGTCCAGCTTTTAGGAAGGCTCCAGGGGCTAGAGAAATGGCTTAGAGGGTAAGAGCACTGGCTGCTTCCAGAGGTCCTGAGTTCAAGTCCCAGTAACCACATGGTGGCTCACAACCATCTCTAATGAGATCTTGTGGCCTTGTTCTAGTGTGCACGTGGGTAGAACACTGTATACATAATAAAGAAAATCTTTTTTTAAAAAAAAAAAAAAAGAAAGATTCCAGGACTCTAAACTCTGACCCTCACAATTGCAAGATAAGTGTCTTATCTGCTGAGCCATCTCTCTAGGCCCCAACCCTGTGTGTCCACACCTTCCTCCACACCGAGGGCACGCGTCTGTCTTTCTCGTATCTTCCACCTCAGGTTCACAAGTAGTCACAGGGTGTGTTCACACTTAACCCAATGCAGGCTCCTTTAGGGTCATAGGACAGTTTTAAACCCTCCTGGGAGGCGAAGGCGGAGGCAGGATCTTTATCTTTCAGCTTCTCACTTCACACGCAGAGGTCTAGGTGACGTGTGTCCACTGATAACCACTGTGACCCAATTGCTAGGAGCCATAAACCAATGCTGCGCCCTGTCCTGGCCTCACCTCTACCAACATGGATAACTTAGAAAGAGGCTGCCACTTTCTCCACTGCTTTTCTAGTCGAGTAGCAGTCACAAGGCCTAAGAGACTGGGGTGGGGGTGGGGTAGACAGTTCAACACAGTGACTCATGTCCTCATTCAAGTTTGTCCCTACAGGCCAAAGTTCAAGAAGCAGGGAAGACAACAGGAAGGGCCCCCTACTACGTGAAGAGGAAAAACATTGAGGTCTTACATCTACAGGGATTCCCTGGAATTGACCCTTAGTAGCTGCTGTTTGAGACCAATTGCCTCCAGAGATCCTCATATAGATCTATAGAGTCATTGATTTTTGTAACCAACTTTTGTTGAGACTTGTTGCTGACTTTTTCCTTTTAGGGCAGGCGTGAAGCCCAAGGCTTTATGGGTGCTACATTTCCAACCTCAGCCACGAATTCTTTCCCGTTCTCCTGCAACCGTGGCTGCCAACTTCTGTGACCAAGGCTTCGTGAAGAGGCAAGGCCATAATCTCTGGGGTATGGTGACCTGGAGGTGACCAGGCTAGGAGACTAACTGGTAGGCTCAGATACATTCCCAGCTGACCCCAGCCTTTCAACTTTGCCAGCTCAGGCCCCAGACCTTCGAATGAGGAACACTGTTAGAAGCAGATCCCTCGAGCTACCTCTGATTCAGGTCCAGCCCTTGGAACCACTCCCAGCCAGTCTGATCTTCCAAGATAGCACAGATCTCTAGACATGGCAAAACAGTGACATAGTCCTCCTATACCATCTGTATGGTTGCTGTATGTTTCAGTGTTTAGAAAGATCCCTGTGCATAGGTAGGTGGGATAAGAACCAACTGAGTATTCAGTGCTAGCCCCGGCACTATTGAGAGAAACAAGTAAGGAGGGGGAGAGTGTCTTCCCTACTCAAGAAATGACTCAGGGCTGGAGAGATGGCTCAGTGGTTAAGAGCATTGCCTGCCCTTCCAAAGGTCCTGAGTTCAATTCCCAGCAACCACATGGTGGCTCACAACCATCTGTAGTGAGGTCTGGTGCCCTCCTCTGGCCTGCAGGCAT
>NW_004949101.1:4568160-4576222 GCF_000317375.1 Microtus ochrogaster | reverse complement strand
AATAAATAAATAAAAAAATAAAAAAAATAAAAAACTATCCAAGAAGGTGATGTTTGAGCTATAAGCATCAGGTGGATGGGCTTGACAAAAGAGGTCAGGCTGCTGGAGGGGCAGAGGGCAGCCAGAGAGTGGAGTGGTGATGGGAGAGCCATGACCAGGGGATAGGGGAGGGTGGCCGAGAAGCAGGCAGGTCAGGGTTTGTGGATCCCACCAAAGAGGTGAAAGACAAGAAAAGTACTGTCTCCGGTGGTGGCTGAGTAAGGAGCCAGTCAGGGAAGAAGTAGGGTTACCAGTGAGGAGCCTTAGGTGGTAACTCGGATCCAAGATGGTGGGGTAGGAGAAGGGCTTTGTGGGAAGGTCACGCTGGAGCGAGGTATAACTGAGAGCTCTTGTGAATGGCTCAAGTGTGGAAAGCAGAGATGAGAACTGAGCAGAACACCTAGGTCTTCCTTACGGTGGTCATTTTACCTAGGAGCTCAGGCTAGCCTTGTAGGGAGTTCTCCTCCTGTATGTGTTGTTCAGGGTGGGAGCCGATCAGATGAGCTCTCACCGGGAGCCCGGGGCCTTCTCTCTGGACCTCCTTTCTTATATTTTCCTCACTCTACAGTGGTGGTGATAAACTTAACTCTATCTTCTGCTTCTTCAGGCCAGGAATCAGCTGAGCGTGGCTGCTGCTGGCGGCCTAGCCAATCTCCACAGCCCTGCTCCACTTGGAGCTGCTACCAGGCTAAAAAAGCCCGGAGACAAACCATGGGAATGTGGCCGCTGTTCTCTCCCATGGGCAGAGACCCTCCTGGTTTTGCCTGCTCTGCTTCACTAATGCTTTGGGGAAGTTGGTTTTTCTTTGGTTTTGGTCAAACTTTTCATTTTGGTATTACTGTAGAATCATGTGCACTATAAAAAAAATTGTAAGATATCCCTAAACCTTTGTGCTCAGTTTCCCTCATGGAAATACCTTACTAAACTTCAGAACAGTGTCTGTCTCACTGCTAGCACTGTGTACACAGTCAGCATTTACAGATCACAGGGCCTTAGTTGAAATTGGATAGCTTACCTCCCTCCCTTCCAGGCCCACTCCTTCCTTGACTCCCACTACCCGCTCAAGTCAGACCTTTGTTAGAGATGGTCTGCTGGGTAAGGGCACTTGCTGCTCTTCCAGAGGACTTAAGTTTGGTTTCCAGCATCCATGTGGGGCAGCTCACAATCACTTATAATCCCAGCTCCAAGGGAACTAACTACCTTCCTCTGGCCTCCTAAAATGCCTACACACCTACATGCCTACAAACACACACACACACACACACACACACACACACACACATACATACATACATACACAAATACAAGCAAATGATTTTTTTAAGAAGAAGAGCTAGAGAGATGGCTCAGTGGTTAAGATCACTTACTGCCCTCCCAATGAACCAGAGTTAAGTGCCCAGCACCCATGTTAGGTGGCTCACAACCACTTGTGACTTCAGCTCCGGCCTCTACTCTAGCTCCAAGGAATCCAACACCTCTGAACTCTGTGGGCATCTGCGCTCATGTGCACATGTCCACATGCAGACACACATGTAATTAAAAATACATGTCCTGTGTAGACATAATAATTTAAAATTTTAAAGTTTATTAAAAAGGCAATAAAAAATTTTTTTGGCTTGGAAGCTGTGGTTTTTTTTTTTTTTTTATTGAGAAAAGGAAAAAAACAAGTTTCCGCCTCCTCCCAGCCTCCCATTTCCCTCCCCCTTCTCCCACTTTTCTCCTCCTCCCCCTACTCCTCTCCCCCTCCCTCTCCAGTCCAAAGAGCAGTCAGGGTTCCCTGCCCTGTGGAAAGTCCAAGGTCCTCCCCCCTCTGTCCATATCTAGGAAGGTGACCATCCAAACTGGCTAGGCTCCCACAAAGCCAGAACATTAAGTAGGATCAAAACCCCTTGCCATTGTCCTTGGCTTCTCATCAGTCCTCATTGTTTGCCATGTTCAGAGAGTCCGGTTTTATCCCATGCTTTTTCCTTCATAGTCCAGCTGGCCTTGGTGAGCTCCCAATAGATCAGCTCCACTGTCTCAGTGTGTGGGTGCACCCCTCGTGGTCCCGACTTCCTTGCTCATGTTCTCCCTCCTTCTGCTCCTCATTGGGACCTTGAAAGCTCAGTCCAGTGCTCCAGTGTGGGTAAGGCAATAAAAATTTGAAGAAGATGAAAAGTAGGAAGAGGAGAGGCATCTAATCAGGACCATACAGTGCTCAGCATTTGGGAGCTGATGTTCTTATGGCTTAGCTTCCTAGACACTCATTCAAATTGCCTGAAAACAGTCATTCATTCCTCTGCTCCTCAGCATGGAGGTCACACACTGACGACTACCTGGACGTATCGGGACCTAACAGGCACGACACCAGAGCTGCAGCGAGTGTTTGCCTGCAGCTTCGGCACGAATCTATTTTTACTTCTTCAGAGCCACAGTTGTCAATCAGTGGGTGGAGACCCCTTTGAGAGTTGGCTGACCCTTTCACAGGGGTTGCATGTCAGATACCCTGAATATCAAATGTTTACACTGAGAATCATAACAGTAGGAAAATTATAGTTATGAAGTAGCGATGAAATCATTTTAAGGCTGGAGGTCACCACAACATGAGGAACTGTATTAAAGGGTCACAGCATTCTGTAGGTTGAGAACCACTGCTCTAGGGTAAGTGTGTAGGAATGCAATCTCCAGTTGTATGGTAGTTTAGTTTTTAAAAGAAACTTCCACGCCGTTTTTTCAGAGTAGCTATACCGCCATATGTCCCACCAGCCACAGATGAGTGATCCAGTTTCTCTCCAGGATCCCTGGCATCCATTTCAGCCACCCTGATAGGTGTGTGATGATCTCTCATCAGAGCTTCTATTTGCATTTCCCCAGTGGCTGGAGCCAGTGAGCATCTTCTCATGCGCTTCTTCGCCATCTGCAGACCCTCTCCGGTTAAGTCTGTTCATTTCTGAGCTTCCTCTTTCGAAGAGTGAAACGACCCAGGTAATTCTGATAGCTGTTTCCCTGCGAGCCTCCGTGTTTGCAGGAGCCGCATCTACCAACAGGATGGTCCAGGGTTCAGGAGATGGTTGTGGTCCATCAGTGAGGATGGCCAGAAAGAGAGCAGAGGACAGGCAGATTCTGTGGTATCTTTAAGTAGGGCTAGAGATAAGATTGTGTAATGTGAACCACAATGATGTGATATATACATACACACACACACACAAACACACACACACACACACACACACACATATGGGTGGAATGGGGGAACAGACTCAGGGATACAGGACAAGGTAGAACCAGTTGCACAGTCCTTCCGTTTAGCCCATTTAGTACCAACCATATGCTGCTTGACACATCTTGACCCAGTCTTCACCATCCAAGAGAGAGCATAACCTCCCTCTCTCCTCATAAGCTAATAAGCAGTCACTTCCACAGACAAGAAGCCATGCCCTAAGGCTGGTACCCCAAGGCTATCGGAGGAACGAGTTCCCACAGCAGGACTCGCTTGTTCTCCTCTTAATTCCCACCTTAATCTTAATGTTTGGTTGTTGCTGCTGTGATGAAAAACACCTGACACAAACAATCTAAGGGCCTAATGGGGAGCATGGGCACCGAGAGGAGGGAGTGCACGTGATGGCGACAGGAAAGCAGAGAAGAAGGGGGACACAGGAGACATAACCCAAAGACACCCCTCCAGAGACCTATCCAGCTCTCTCCGGCCTCCTGCCTCTCACCACCCTCAGGAATGCCATGCTATTATGACTCCATCAAGGGATTGAACCACCAATTAAGTCAGAGCCCTCCAGATCTTCCCGATGGAAACACTATCCCGGGCATACCCAGGTGTGTGCTTCACTGCCCTGTGGATTTCACAATCCACTCAAGTTGACAATCAAAACTGTCACTATCCCCCTTTCCAGTGGGTGAACAGAGGCCCTTGATCCAGCTTACAGAACCCCATCTCTTCAAGATTGTTCCAGGACATCCTTCCCCACAGTCCCCCTCAAAATCACAAAATGCTGTCTTCGCTGTATTACACATAAATATTTAGTCTTAACTGGCGTTCTAGATATGCACAGGACAAAAATCCAGTTAGCACTTGCCTGGGCCAGAAAAGCAAAAAAGTTGAAAGGAAACATTGATGAAATATCACAGATTAGTGTGAGAAGAGGAGGGGCAAGCCTGGGTCTCAGGCACCTGGCCTCTGTCACAACTCATTGTCTGACCCTCAATTCTGTCTCTGCCCAACGTCCACAATGTAGGAGATGTGGTCACAATGCCCAGAGTCACCCAGAAAGAGTGGGTCCAACACTTAGTATGTCAGGTCTTAAGACAAGATAATGATTTGCTGAGCTGTGGCCTAGGTCCAAAGAACCATTTTGAGCAATTCATCAAGGACAAACTATGAAGACCTAACCATTGATGGCCTCCTCTAAATTTATTGGTGACCTTGAGGGTTTCCATGAGGCCCTCAAGGAAACACAAAACTCATTCTTACTTTGTTCATGTCACACTCCCAAGGTGGAAAGTCTTACCTTGTCTCCAGCCCAAATCTCACCTGTCATCCTGCCCTATGACCTTCTTCCTGGGTCTAATTCCTAATGATTTGATTGGTGGTTTATGATAATGCTTGTTACTATAGCTAAAAAGCTCCTGAAACAACATAGGTTTTCCTCTGGCTTACCTGAAGACCAGAGTATAAGTGTGAGTGTGTGTGTATGTATGTGTGTGTGTATGTATGTGTGTGTGTGTGTGTTATGCACAGGTGAGCTCACGTGTGCACATGAATGCACACGCATGCCTTCTACATGTTAATTGAAAAATATAAAATCTCTTATACTCCTGTGGCCTCATCTGTCCCTGTCTTCTGAGTCCTTTGCATTAAGTCAAGAAGATTGAGAAGAAAATGGAGAAGACACAGCCTTTCTTCACCACTTCATTTCTGTTCACATTCTATTGCCAATATGCAAAGGGTACTGGGATATGTAGTTTCTGATGGACAGTTACTTCCTAGGCACAACATTTGACCACATCTTAGTCTGTCTATTTTTCTCTACCGAAGTACTTGAAACTAGCATGTTATAAAGATTAATCTACTTGGAGGCTGGAAAATGAAGAACAAGGCACCCACATCCACTCAGAAGCTGGGGAGGGGGTCTTTCTGCTGCACCATATGGCTGATATCACAGATCAAGACTTTGCCACCTAAGACCACTGGGGGGAAAAGATATTTACATTATGAAATTGCAGTTATGAAGCAGCAACAAAAATAATTTTATGGTTGGAGTCACCACAACATGAGGAACTGTATTAAAGGGTTGTAACATTAGGAAGGTGAGAACCACCACTCGGGTTCATCCCTGGGAGGGACCTTAAAGCCTTGAGAGGGGCCTCTGCTCTCCCTGGGTGGGATGACCTGCTTATCTCCTTTCTCTGGAGCCATTTGAATTGAGTCCTGTGAGACTTTCAAATCGAAGTCACCTCTCACAACAGTTTGGTAGCAAAACACAACTGTCACCTATTTGAAGATATGGACTTCTCCTCAGAACCACGTGGTCTCACGTTGGTGCCCCCAAGGCTCCATTCCTTTCACCTTGCTCATTGCTGGTCCCTTCCCTCTCTCCCTACCTTGCCCCATCTCTGTCTCGTTTGTTTCCATCGGCCATTGTTTCTTGGTCTTCTCTCTCCCTTCCCTTCCCCAGGAGGTCTTCCCACTCCTAATGGCCACCCTGTGTCCCTGTCACAGGTGTGTGCAGCAGGTCTGGGTGGCTGCTCTGACATTCTCAAAGCTCCTGATAACAGATGAACATAAACAAGAGCCCAGCGGGACCTGGGACTCTACCCTGCACGCCTCCCCTAACCATCAGCGCCCATCTGCCCTCCAGCACCAGGGTAGGTGTGGGTGGCTCAGGGAGCATCAGGTGACTGAGTGCAGGGAAGAAGGAATGTGGTTCCACAGGAACCAAACTCTTCGCTGGAGGTCATGGGAGAGGGTGGTTTCCTTTAAAACAAAAAAATGTGTACCCTGAAATAGCTGTATACATTGCACCTCAAAAGAGAAGGACCAGAAACCTTAAGACAGCAAAATCTCTCTCCTAAGGAAAACAAAGTACTTGTGCGTTCTTGGAGCAGCAAGCGGCTCTCACCCAAACCCTGCAACTGTCTCCTGGCATAGCTTCAGAGAGAGGTGCCATTATGGCCCAAAGGATACATTCAGGAAGGTTCTCAGGGGTGCCACTTATGGTCACTCCAAGTTAGGAACCACCCAAAAACTTCTGGAAATAAGATAACAATGAATCCAAGAGTCTAGTAAAAATGAAACAGCTTCTAATATACGATTCTGTAGAACTCCGCGCCCCCCCCCCCCACAGAGCTAAAGCAAGAATGGCTGACTGTGATGTGGTGTAAGACAGTGACTTAAAATCCTCTTGAAGCAATTTCTGGCCTCTTCTCCATAGGCAGGGCTCACATCCTTCCAAAACTCTCTATCTCATTGGCTTAGGACCCAAAGCCTCATCCAATGAGCAATTTGAGGCTTGAGACTGCCACCCTCAATCCTAGACTCTGTCAACCCGCAGACCAAGGATGGTTTTAGAACTCTCAAAGTCCTAAGACACACAGGCACTGCCAGTTAGCGGAGGCAGGGGGTCTGGTGTCTTTGTAACTCTGATGAACTCTGAACACACCTCATACTGAAAATGGGCCATAATAGTGGTTTCTTACAAGACCCAGCATCAGTAGAAGAGTAAACAGAGCAGACAATTATTGCATTGGGTGGATAAATGAACGAGAATGCAACCCGGCACAAAGCGAGTGAACTATTGGGAGTTGTATACAGAGAATCCTTGTTACCAACTGAAAACCCTACACTAAGAATATGTGCTAGATGGTTCCATGAGGATGGGAAGCTGAAAAGTGCAGCATGCACCTGCTTTGTGGTGATGGTGGCTGCCACAAGAGGCACAAGCTAGAGGCCGAGGTGGCCTCCGGCATCCTAGTTGTTCTTGACCCAGGTACCCATCACCCCACACATCCTGCTTGTGAGAAACTGTCAAGCTGTACAATGATAGAAAGTGCATCTCTTTCCATGTCTACTAGGCAAAGTGCAACCATCTTATCTAATGACTGGTCATTCGGACTTTGGAAGGAATGAGGGGTCTTGGGAAAGTGTGGCAGGTCCAGCAGGTCCTCAAGGCCTCTTGGGGAGGAGTAACCCTCAAAGTGTCTCACTTCCTCCACCAGAGTAGCCAAGTCATGTAGAATGGGACATTTGTGTGACTCTGTTTTCTGCTGTTGTAGCAAATATGTGAAATAAACCAAATTAAAACGAGAAAACTTGGACGGAGGATATCGTTCAGCCAGCAGCAGCAGAGTGCTTGCCTCTGACTAGTATGCAGGCCTAGACTTTTGGAAGTTTTAATTTGTTGCTGTTGGTCCTGTTTCTTTTGGTGTTCCCATTTTTTTTTAAATCCACTCATTAACAAAATCCATAACTTCCAATGTTTTCCCCAAATTTTCATTACTGAGAAAGTCAAACATCTGTACAGATAGTTTATGATCATTCTATCCCAATTCTATCATTATCAATTCATAGAAAACCTTATTGCCTCTACACTCTAATGATCCCGACCATCAATCATTTCATCTGGGAAGATTTTGTTTTTTTGAAATAATATTCTTTTCATCTAAAAATATTTCATTTAAACCAAGGTATAAGCAACTAAAAATGTCCAAGTTGTCGGCTCTCTCTAGCTCAGTGGAATTTTAATTAATTCATAAGCTGAGGAGCAGTGCAGTGGCAACAGCATGCGGGGCACCACTTCTCCAGTGGAAAGCAGGGAAGCAAGGCATCTTGGGAGTGGACGGAGGCAGGTGGTAGGTGGAAGTGAGGCAACTTGTTTAAGGTGAGGTGAAGGTGAGTTTCTTGGAGATGGAGATTGGCCTCTTGGGGATGGAGATGAGAGTGTCAATGATGGCTAATAGGACCTCTATCACAACCTGTTAGCAACCACCATCCCATTCTGTCACAACCTGTTAGCAACCACCATCCCGTTCT
>NW_004949101.1:4511324-4567747 GCF_000317375.1 Microtus ochrogaster | reverse complement strand
TCCCGTTCTATCACAACCTGTTAGCAACCACCATCCCGTTCTATCACAACCTGTTAGCAACCACCATTCCGTTCTATCACAACCTGTTAGCAACCACCGTCCCGTTACTTCTTCCACCAGCCAACCCTGTCACTGTCCTCATCAAAAACGAAGATATTTGTGTCCCATTCAAAGAATGCTCTGACTTTGTTCCCATCTCTCACGTTCCAAATGCCTTACTCTATAGTAAAATGATACCCCCAACAAACACATTACAAGCTGTAAGAAGCAAATGTACCATTTGGCCTAACCTATTGAACATCCCCGTTCTGCCACCAAGGCACTGATGCTACTGGTGATGTTTTCCTGTGACTGTGAGCCTCTCTGTCCCAGACAGCAGTGCCAGAGAGATCATACCACATCACTCACCTAGAAAACATCAAGACCCAAAGTCCAGTATCTACTGCCTTTACTCCATCAGAGAGCGGAAAAATCAAGGAGAGCCATTGTTAAGTCAGCTATCGGCTGCAGTTCAAATTCCTTGGCGAGGGACATCTATGGAAACAGGACTGAGCCAGTGACCAGACTGAGCCAGCGACCAGACTAGACCAGAGCAGTCCTGAGATGGTGAACTCCACAGGAGCAGGAGCGGATCCAGACCAGGGACATCTATGGAAACAGGACTGAGCCAGCAACCTAGAATGGAACAGGTACAGGGGAGCAACCACTGAGGGAGTGGGCAGGAACCAGAGACCTCTGCATGTCCAGGCTTGAATCTGGGGCTTCCAAGGGTGTAGGCAGGAACCAGAGACCTCTGCATGTCCAGGAGTGAATCTGGGGCTTCCAAGGGTGTGGGCAGGAACCAGAGACCTCTGCGGGTCCTGGCATAAGCTTGGGACCTCTGAGGGAGTAGACCTGAGCCAGGACCTCTGCAGGTCTGGACATGTGTCTGGGACCTCTGAGGGAGTAGGCAGGAACCAGAGACCTTTGTGGGACCATCTCCAAGCCAGGGACCTCCATAGGAGTGGATCCAGACCAGGAACATGTACAGAAATGGGACTGAGCCAGCAACCTAGGCCAGAGTAGGCCTGAGACAGTGAACTCCATAGGAGCAGAGCAAACCCTGGGAGTGCCAAGCGACCTCCAGGAACATGGAGTGACCAACAAGGTGACTGGAACTGCAGCACTGACTGCACCACAAGGAGCAACCATCTGAACCCCGAATCCACTGGCACCTGGAAGAGTGAGCACTACAGTCACAGACAGCCCCAACTACACCAATCAGAGGAAAAGATAGGTAGACAAGGTAAGAACACACGCAACAGCACAAAGAACAACGCAACACCAGTTAAAGCTAGTGACCCTACAAAAGCAAGACTTGAACAACCAAATATAGATGAAGCAGAAGAAAATGACATAAAAATTAACTTTAGGAGAATGTTTGAGGCACTTAAAGAAGAAATGAAAAATTCCTTCAAAGAAATGGAGGAAAAGACAAACAAAAAATTGGAACACATCAACAAATCCCTTAAAGAAAACCAAGAAAAAGCAATCAAACATATGAAAGAAACTATTCAAGACTTGAAAACTGAAATAGAGACAATAAAGAAAACACAAGCCGAGGGAATTATAGAAACAGAAATCATGAGAAAATTAATCAGGAACCACAAATGTAAGCATAAACAGCAGAATATAAGATATGGAAGAGAGAATCTTAAGTGCTGAAGATACAATAGAGAAAATAGACTCATTAGTCAAAGAAAACATTAAATCTAACACAAGCTTAACACAAGATATCCAGGAAATATGGGAAACCTTGAAAAGACCAAACTTAAGAATAACAGGTATAGAAGAAGGAGAAGTTCAACTCAAAGGCACATAAAAATTATTTAACAAAATCATAGAAGAAAACTTTCCCTATCTAAAGAATGATATGCCTATGAAGATACAAGAAGCTTACAGAACACCAAATAGACTGGATCCAAAAAAAAAGTCCTCTTGTCACGTAATAATCAAAACACTAAATATACAGAGTAAAGAAAGAATATTAAGAGCTGCAAAGAAAAAAGGCAAAGTAACATATAAAGGTAAACTTCTCAGAATTACCCTGAGTTCAAGGGTCAAGGATCTTCCAACCTGGATATAGAAGAGGCAGCCCTTGATGGCAGGACAGAAGGACTTGTATTCCTCCCAAAATGGGCAAGCCATAAGGCCATAACTGCATCTTACCTCTTTTGTGGCTCTTGCAACATGTAGAAATTTGGGGATCATTTGCCAGAGTTTACTTGTCAGGAGGTGTGGTGGTTTGGATAAGAATGGCCCCGTAGACTCATATTTGAATGTCTCAAGTAGTGACACTACTTGAGAAGCATTAGGAAGTATGGTCTTACTGGGGTAGGTGTGGCCTTGTTAGAGCAAGTATGTCACTCAGGCTGGGCTTTGAGGTTTCACAAGCCCAAGCCAGGCCCAGTGGCTCTCTCTTCCTGCTGCCTGGGGGTCCAGCACCATGTCTGCCTGTGTGCCCCCATGTTCCCTGCCATGAGGAAAACGGACTAAGCCTCTGAAACTTTAAGCAAACCCCAATCAAATGCTTTCCTTTGTAAGAGTTCTTGAGATCATGGTGTCTCTTCACAACAATATAACACTGGCTAAGATGGGAGGGGCCATCAAATTCTCACAGAGGCAAATCAGCAGCTTCCCTTTAAAGTACCAGGCAAGGCAGACTGCAGGCTTCACCATGACTCCCTCCCAGGGAGCCTGGATGGATGTTGGTGGAGTAAATGTTCCTTGGTGGGGAGTTCTGAAGGATCCTCTGTTTACCGACACTGCCCATCAACATAGGCTTCCTTGTCTTTCCTACCTCCTCAGCCTCAGTGCCTACAGGAACCACCTTCCAAGAGATCCACATGTAATCTATTCATGTCTGTCTCTGGGGGAACTCAGGTAGTGCTCCAGGCTAGGGGTGTTCAGTTCAGGTTGTCCTGCCATCAACCCCCACCCCTCCACGACGGGCACGTCTGTCTGCAGAGCTGCTGTGAACCAGTTATTGTGCAAGGGGTGGTTTGCCTCAGAGATCAAAGAAGCCTCTGCATTCTGGAAGAAAATATTGGGTCACATAGCATGTCATTTCAGAATGGCTCTACAAGTACAGCACTTCCTGAGCTCTGCAATTACAGCCTCTCTCTGTGTTCGGTTTAAATGACCGTGTAAGCAGCTATTTACGCTCTGGCTCTGGGCACCACTCAAGGGCTCCTTCTAAATATATCATGGCAAACCCTAGGCTGCTCGAATGCCTATGTGCGAGGGGTGCCACAGTGTTCGCGGATGAGTGCCTCCACATAAAGCCCCGCCTGGCGCACCATTGAAAGCCATATAGCCTTGCCTCTGCTTTTTCCCTTCTCCCTACCCTGTTATAGAAGCCACAAGGATCTCCCACAGAGCGGGGAAAGCCGCGGAGCTTTGAGAGTCATTGTTCGGCTGGCTTCAAGGGCCAGAACTCTGCGGAGTTTAACAACAGGCCTGCTTCTTAAAACATGTGCCCAGTAAATGTTTGTCAGCTTTCAGACCCATATTCATGGATTACTCTACCTCCCTCCTTCCCTGTCTCTTCGAGCCCTCCCTCCCTTCCTCTCTGAAGAAAAGCGTACACATTTGTCATTGCTTGTGATGGGCAGAGGCCGGGCTCGTCATCCATGTCCGTGGGTGGCTGTGGGTAGGTGAAGTACATTAGCCCCACCTACGGAACACTCTCTGGCCTTTTAGAAGCGGTTCTTTGTGTTCTGAGATGCAAGTGCCTCCGAGACACATTAACTGAAGAGTGTGTGATGTGCAAGAAGAGGGAAAAGTTAAAAGTGCACAAAATACGGCTGAAGCGCAAACGAGAATCTTAACAGAACCTGCCGGCTGGGAAGCGGAGTGGGGCATAGGGACAGGGACCCACAATGAGAAGGGAAGCGCCTTTGGGGTACTTTGCCCACTTTATGTGGGTGTATATACGCACATACATTGATTCAGAGAAAACAAAAGGAGCCGGGCGGGGTGGGGGATAGCTCTGTGGGTAAAGCAAGCCTAATTCAGATACCCCGCGTCCACACAAAGGCCAGGTGGGTGTGGCAGCCTACCCATAATCCCACTGCTCAGGCGGTCCTGGAGGGAAGCTGGCTAGCTAGATGACTGAGACCAGCGAGCTCTGGACTCTGCCTCAACGTTTAAGAAGAAGAGTGGCTGAGGAAGATGCCTGTGGCCTCCACTCATGGACACACGTGTGTGCCCAAGTTCATGCAAACACTGTCCTGCTGGGTTTTTTGTGGGCTTGACACAACCCAGAGTCATTTGGAAAGAGGAACCCAGGTTGAGAAAATGCCTCCATCAGATTGCCTACAGGTGAGTCTGTAGGGCAAGTTCTTTGTTAATGATTGATATGGTAGGGTCCAACTCAAGGGTGCTGGTGCCACCCCTGGACAGGCAGTCCTGGGTGATATAGAAAGCAGCAACCTTCCTTCGTGGCTTCTGCTTCAGTTCCTGCCTCCGGGTTCCTGCACTGAGTTCCCAAAGACACTGACTTCCCTCTGGGATGGACTGTTAACTGGAAGTGTCAGACGGACCAATCCTTTTCTCCTCAGGTTGCTTTTGGTCATGGTCTCTACCCAGTAATAGAAACCCTAACTAAGACAAACACACATGAACACATTTGCACACCACACCCACCTACACATACCAAAACTGGAAGTAACAGACAAAAAGTTATCCCAAGAGATTGGGAGCAGTGGCAGGTTCCAGTTACTCAGAATGCTGAGCCCAGGCATTGGAAGCTAGACTGGGCCACACATAGCAAGAGAGAAGGAAGAGAGGAGGAGGTGAAGGAGGAGAGACCAAAAGAGAACAAAGGAAAGGGATGTAAGAGAATGGAACAGCACGTGACAGAAGAGCATGAGAGCAGCCCTTCGACACACTGCACAGAGATACCTTGGTCACAACTAACGGCACAGGTAACCTTGGTTCCAAAGATTACAGTAAGGCTGAAAGTTTACTGTGGCCCAGTGATGTCCTAACTGGAGCATGAGATGCCCCAGCACAATGCACGGTACCTGTCTGTGGTGGTGCTGTGCAAACAGACCTGTCTGCACTGCCTATGGCACAGACAATTATATATGGTATATAGCACCCAATAATGGCCAATTAAGAACCAGTGTGGCTAGCTGGGTGGTGGTGGCACACACCTTTCATCCCAGCACTCAGGAGACAGAGGCAGAAGGATCTCTGTGAGCCTGAGGCCAGCCTGGTCTACAGCACTAGTTCCAGGACAGCAAAGGCTATGCAGAGAAACATTGTCGGGGGATGGGGGGCACGGAACAGACAGATGGAACAACAGGACACGATACCACGTGGCTGTGACTGCCTTAACTTCTTTCCCTGTAGCTGTGATAAAATGCTCTGACCAAAGTAACTTAAAAGAGCAAGGGTTTATCTTAGCTCATAGTTCAAAGTACAGTGCCTCACAGCAGAGAAGTCAGTGTGGCAGGACCTGAAAGTAGCTGCTCACATTGCATCCACAATCACGGAACAGAGAATGGGGCTGTAAAGGTGGCCCAGCGGTTAAGAGCACTTGCTGCCTTTGCAGAGGACCAGAGTTTGGTTCTCAGCACCTACAGTGGCTCACAACTGTCTCTAACTCCAGGTCCAAGAAGTCAAATGCCCTCTCCTGCCCTCCATGGGTATTCCATGCATTTGGTGCACATAGTACCCTTAGGTACATTCACATGAAGTCTAATAAGTAAGCATTTGTAAAAGGTAACAAAATAATGAATGCAAAAGATTGCTTAGCTCCTTTTCTCCATTTTATTCAATCCAGGATTTCCTACCCAGAGGATAGTCCCACCTGCCTACGATTAAGACGGATCTTCCAACATCAGTTAGTGTAATTACAATAATCCCCCAGAACTATGCCCAAAGGCCCATCGCTCAGGTGATTCTTCATCCTGTCAAGGTGGCCATTAACACTGTCACCGTGCCTGATTTACATATCTACTATTCTGAATTTCATTGGTGTTTCAGAGTGTGCTTCTGTGTATTAAAAGCCTGTTCGCCATGAGAGCGTGCTGCCTTGCCCGTCTCAGGCATCTCATGTTTTACATGACTCTCAGTTGTGTCACAGATGGCCGCCCTACGCCATCTAGATCATGAAAGAACATTTTATGATGCTCAGAAGATGAACTATCTGGAGATGCATTTCTCGCAGCACAGGTATCTCATGTGTATGCGCATCTGATGTCTTTTCCTTCCGCTGTCTGTAATATTGCTTTGATATGGAGAATCTCGCTGAAGCAGATGCTCACCGCTTCAGTGCTGGCCAGCAAGCTCTCAGGAACCCCAATTCGTAGGCTATAGGTACCCACAGCCCTGCCTGGCTTTTGATGTGGGTGCTGAAGATTTTCAGAGCCAGCACTCTTATCTGCTGAGCCCTTTCCCAGTCCTGTGCCCCACCTTTAAGTGACAAATGACAGTATTTGCTGAGTGCCTAGAATGTTAGAATGCGCCTTGCAACACTCTCAGCTCTGGGGATCTAGAAGATCCTTTAAAAAAAAAAAAAACTTGATGAGGATTAGCTCCATGGTGGAGCAGAGCATTTGCCTGGTATGTGTGAAGCTCCGGGTTTAGAGAAAAATCCCTGGCCTCTCCAGATTCACCCTGGGTTGAGTAGGGAAGAAGACAAGCTAGACAGCTGGCGTGGTAGTATGTGAAGTTGAGACCAATAGCTGTGGGAGATAAACAGCAGGAGATGGGGGCAGTAGACCTCAATTTTCAGGTGGGCATACATAAGTCCCAAGGAGGCAAAAAATACCTGGAGATAAAGGCAGGGGAGGCAGAGGTATAAAGCCCTCTGACCTCACAGGGATAGACTCCCTCCCGGCCACTACACACACACCTGATGCAGGTATAGGGGCTTGGGAACCTGGAAACTCCCCAGAACCTGATTGTCTATGAACTCACATGAGTCAGCTCCATTTTATGGGTTGAATGGAGCCCAAAACAAGAGAAGACCAGGTCCTGTTACTCACCAAGGCAGTCTAAAGACATAGAAACCCCTTGGGCCTCGCTCCAACCTCAGCCTCTCAGATTTGGAGGAAATAGGCCTAAAGAACCAAAGCAAAAAAAAAAACAAAAAAACAAAAAAACACAAATGTTCCAAGAATTCTGCCTCCTAACTACCCCCGAAAGGAAACTAGCTAAATATGTATGGATACTAACTACTCCTGTGGAGAGACTAACTACCTCTGTATAGACACTAACTATCTCTGTGGGGAGACTAAGTACCCCTGTGTGGAGACTAACTACCCCATGTGGAGACAAACTACCCCATGTGGAGACTAACTACCCCATGTGTAAACTAACTACCCCTGTGTGGAAACTTGCCAGTGTATGTCTTCAGAGCACTTCACCTACAAAATACTCCACAGCGAGAAGGGATCTTAAGGGGACAGCTCAGAGTGTCACCAGAAGTCCTAGAAGACCTCTGAGAGAAAACCCACCAGACTCTGCTCAACTGGGTGTCTCCCAGAGTCCCTTGAGAACTAGCTATTACTGACATGCTGGACGCACACACATATGGACCCTCTTGAGCAGCCGTGGAATAGGTTTCAGTAGAATCATTCTTGCGGAATTTATCTTATGAATTGCCCAGCAAGTTGTTGCTGTTGTTCTCTGTTATTTTCCCAGGAAAGTCTCCATCAAGACCATTATACACATGTGCGCATGCTCATACTCACTCGTGTGTACACACACACACACACACACACACACACACACACGGGAAAGGGAGGCTAGAACCCTAAAGAACAGGAGGGCCATTTCTGCTTGAGGGTGATGAGTGTGTATATCTACAAATGATGAAGGGCATGTAGACAGGAATACATCCACCCCTGAGGCAGGCAGCTATGGGCAATGTCTTAGTTTCTTTTCCTATTACCATGGTAAAAATATTCTGCCAAAAGCAATTTAAAGGAGAAAGGGTTTTGTAATTGGGTGTTTTGTTGTTGTTGTTTTTAACTCTTATACTCTTTGGGGACCTGCCATGCAGCTCCCAAATAAATACATACAGACTTATTCTTTCTTTTGAATGCCCAGCCTTACCTTGGCTTGTTTCTAGCCAGCTTTTCTTAAATTATCCTGTCTACCTTTTGCTTTGGGCTTTTATCTTTCCTCTATTCTCCATACCTTTCTTTACTTCTTACTCCATGGCTTGCCGTGTAGCTGTGTGGATGGTCCCTGGCATCCTCTCTCCTTCTCCTTTTTTGTTACCCCCTCTTCTCTTTTTCTCTATTTATCCTCTCTGTCTGACAGCCCCGCCTATCCTTTCTCCTGCCTAGCTATTGGCCATTCAGCTCTTTATTAGACCAATCAGGTGTTTTAGACAGGCAAAGTTACACAGCTTCACAGAGTTGAACAAATACAACATAAAAGAATGCAACACATCTTTGCATCATTAAACAAATGGTCCACAGCATAAACCAATGTAACACATCTTCAGCTAATATTCCACAACAGGGTTTATTCTGGCTCATAGCTCCAAGATACTGTCTATCAAGGAGGCAGGAACTTAAAGGAGCTAGTCATATCACATCCACAACAGGAACAGAGAGCAAGGTGAACACCTGTCCCTGCTCAGCTTCCTTCCTCTACTACACAATGTAGGGTCTGTCACTACCCACAGAGGGGGGCATCCCCACCTCCACACAACCAAGATCACCGCCCACACACATGCCCAAAGGCCCCTTTCCCAGGTGCTTCAGTCCAGTGGACAGTTAACAGAGCAGTGTTCGGGATAAGGAAGTCACCACACTGCCACTAATGTCTCCTTTCGTCTAAGAGTGGGGGAGAAACTGGAAGACCTTTGAGCACTGACTCCTGAGGATCCTGCTTGTGGTCACCATGTGCTTAGCAGAAAGGATGCTGGTGCTGCTTATGAGCCTCCCAAGACACCTGCTAGAATATCCATAGCAACCCTGCTCATAAGACCCCAAACTGGATGCAGCCCAAGTACCCATCCACTGCATCTACAGGAGGATATATAAATAACAGGCACTCATATAGTTGCACAGAGCACAGGGGATGAAGATGGAGGGCTTGGGGAGAAGCCTTGGTCCGTTAAGTGCTCACCACACAAGCATGGAGCCCATCTCTAACGCTCCTGTAAAAGCCGGGTGTGGTGCTAACATCTGCAATCCCAGCACCAGCAGGGCAGAGACAGTGGGTGCCCAGCCTCCACTCACCAGCCCATCTAGCTGTACTGGTGAGCTCCAGGTCCAGTGAGAGACCTTGTCTCAAAAAATAAGGCAGACAACTAGAAAGGAGGATCCCCCAAGGCTGACCTTCAGCCTCCATATATACCCCTGTACACACACACACAGGAAATTGCACATGCAAAAATATGTACACACACATACACACACACGCACAAATACGTCACCAAGTTGACAGTAGGATTATCAGAGCTGGGAGACCCCTGCCACTCTTATACACAGCCCTTCCAGCCCGCTGTTAACACAGCCACTAGAGAAAGCTTTTCCAAGAAACTCTCCTTGTCCCCAACCTGACATTTACAGCTTCCTTCCCTCCTGCTTCCCTGTCCCACCTCCATTTAGGGCCCCCAGCAGCATGAGCCCTCTCTTTCCATGTACCCCCTCCAAAGCCATGTTTTTCCTACACAGGGACTGACTTTGCAAATGCCCAGTACCTCCAGCTGCCTTTTCTCCTCTAAAGCCCCTCGGAGGGTTCCCGGCATAGCCAAGCAATGGCCCATCTAAGTACCCTTATCTCCTACCAGACCACACTCCAGGGGGCAGGGGCTGGTTCTGTCATGCCCAGCATCACAGCAGGTGACCAGGCGATACCCCACAGCACGTGTGGGTGGAATGGAGCTCCTCTTTGGAAAGGACCATTCCCAAAGACTGATATCCCCGCAGTTTGCAAAATCTACTCCTTTGCGTCTATTCATGTAAAACTTTCCTCTGAGCCCATAGACAGGGCACCAGGAAGGGCACCCCAGGAGGATGCCCATCTCCCTCTCTCCCTCCAGGTTTATCCTGAGGGCAGAACCACACCGCTTCCCAGGATTCCCCTGAGATGGAGCGATGGCTGTAGGGATGGCCTGATTCCTAAGACACCTTCCCAAGGACACCTGGGTCCTCTTTCTCCCTCTCCCAACCTCTATCTATATCTTCTGAGGTCATCTCCCAACTAAAGATTTGCCTCTGTCTGGATCCTTGCCAAAAAGACTACTTCCTAGGCTCTGTCTTCCAAGAGGTTGAGCGGCTGGCCGAAACTGAATTTGAAGCAACCTTATTTGAATTTTCTCTGTAGAATCCACAAGGTAGTATCACTAAGTACAGAGTCCAGTAAAGGGGAAAGGGTGTTGTGTCTACCAGCCTGAGAAACAGCCAGGATTTCAGGGCCAAAGGAAAGTATGATGCCACAAAAAAAAATGGAGAAGGAGAAGGAGAAAGAGAAGAGAAAGGGAAGAAGGAGGAGGAGGAGAAGAAGAAGGAGAGGAAGAAACTGAGGTTAGATTCAGCAATGGCGGAAAGCTGACTAACAAACCAAGAGAGCCAACGATTGCAGTGTTTAATAGATGCTGGAAGAGACGAGGAAAGATCCTCACTGCAGGGACCAGGCAGAGTAGGCTCTGCTGACACCATGATTTGAAACTTTGCCTCTGGAACTGTGTGATCCATTTCTGTTTCCAAAGCGACCTAGCTTGTGGTAATAGTTATAGCGTCCTAGGAAAGGAAGACAATACAGCCATACTTTCTAGCCTGCAATGCATACTTATTTTCATGCGGCTACCAGGGCTTTGTGAGAAGGCATTGTCGTTGTTACTATTTTCCAGAGGGGAAGCCCGCATTCAGAGAGTCCAGGCAGTGAATGTGAAGGTAACAAAGCCGGCAGGTGAAGCAGTTAGCAGAGGTTCCGATCTGATCCACAGGTCCTGTTGTCATTGGCTCACTCAGTATTATTGATCTGCAGTTTCCTGGGCACTCTGTAGGCACTGAAGATACAGGGATGAGATGCTAGTTTTAATTGTCAGCTTGACACATGGTCAAATCACCTGGGAAGACAGTCTCAGTGAGGGACTGGCTAGCTCAGGTTAGCGGGCGGGCACGTTTAGGGGAATTGACTTGATGACATTAATTCATGTGGGAAGACCCATGTTAAAAGGGTGTGACACCTTTCTCTGGATTTGGGTCCAGGAGTGTCTAAAAGAGAAAGTGAGCTACACTGTAGCACACGTGCTTCAGTTTTCTTTGCTCTAGACTGTGGGTGTGACTGGCTTCTTCAAGTCCCTGCCTTGACTTCCACACAATGACGGATGGTAACCCAGAGTTGTAAAATGGATAAGCCCTTTCTCCCTTACAGCTGTTTCTCGTCAGCATTTACTACAGCAACAGGAAAAGAAAGAAAGACAAAGGTCCCTACCACCCAGAGTTCACCTTCCAGCAGGAAGGCACCCTAGTGAGTAATCCATTGCTTAGCAGGCTAGAAGGAGTCAGAGGCCATGAGCAGAGACTGGACAGGGAAAGGGAGGGTGAATGAGTCTGAACTTGGTTTGGAGCAGAGGCAGCAGGAGCCTCAGGAAAAGCGAGGCCTCTGCAGAGATGTGGGGATAGAGAGAGTGAGTCTTCTGGATATCTCAGAGCCAAGTGTCCCAGGCACAGGGAACAGCCTGTGTATTTATTATAGTAAGAAACCCAAGACAAAACAAAGGGGGCAACGAAATAGAGACGGCCTGTCTCTAAGCATCAGGACCAGACTTTACAGTATGCTACAAAGAATCTTCCAGATTGTACATGGGAGCTTCCAAGGGCATGACATGGCCCCACCCCCCTTTCTCCATTCCCAGCCAGATCATCAGACCTCAGTCTCATCTGCTTTGTCTCTTTAGGCTCTATTTACATTTCGTCTAAAGAATTCTAGAGCTGGGAAACAGGCCTGGGGTAAACGGCAGGACAGCCATGCCGGGAAAGAGAAAGAGCCTAGCAGGTAACAGTACAAATGAAGCTGCACGCCCTGTGCTATGTAAAGAAGCCAGACCCAGATGACTGCGTTCTGGTTTCAGTCCTGTGGTATTCTAGAAAGGACAGATGTATGTAGACAGAAGACAGATGCAGGCTACCAGCAACTGCTGTCCATGCTGCCCACTGAGCCTAAGTGGGAATACTCTGGAAATTTCACACACACAAACACACACACACACACACACACACACACACACACACACACACACACACACACGTGTGCGCGCCCCAGTAGATCCGGCTTGAGTAATCGTCTTTCATTCCGAGGTCACTATGAACTGTGACAATTAGAAGAGGATGGCACTCTGTACCTTCATTCTGCACACAGGGCCATCAGCAGTGACACTGAAACCTTTCTGCCACTCTACTTATCACATGTACAGTTCTCACTAGACTTCAGTGGAGGAGCAAGAACTCCATGGGGCTGCAAGTGGCAGCTTGGATTTTCCAGAACAGCAAGAGACACTATTAAAAATACAATAATGAAACCTTGTGTCTTGAGCCTCTAGTTTGAGGAATAATTTGATACACAGTAACAGAAAAAAAGCAAGAATGCCAGGAACAGAGCCTGAGGCAATGGCTGCAGCCTGTGTCTGCTCACTGTGCCCTGGACCAGCCACCTCTCTTTGTTCTGCTTTGCTCCTCGCTTAGACAGTGGGGAGCCTTTACACACAGCGTGCTGGAGGAAGCGCCATGCATCCCACCTTAAAGCAACAGGAGTCAGCTCTTCTCTGGATGCCAGGTGCTAAAGTTATACCGGGCACAAAATGAGCAGGGCTCTGTGATGAAGGACCAAATGTGCAAAGGACACAGAGGCCTTCTGAAGAGATGACATCTGAACTGAGACAGAAGGACAAAGGTGCCAGTTCGTCACAGAGGAATACCAAAGAAAAATGCTAATAGGCTGTTAGTACATGCACACACAGGTAACACACGCACATGCATGCACACAAGATATACACATTCACACACATGCATGTATATGGACGCACACACACACAACTTTAAAATATAAAAGGAAGGTTCTGGGTTAGCGTAAACTTCACTTATTCTTGAGCAGGGTGAAGAACAATATGCACTAGTACGGGACAAAGAACAGAGCATTTTGTCAGGGGCTCAGTTCTGCCCTTGATTCCCTGATGTCTGTCACCTTGGGTGATCTTTCTATATGGACGTCTGTCCTTCTTGGGCTAGGAAGGAATTGGGCTGGCGTTAGAGGGATCCTTGTGGCTCATGCTGGCCTGGGAGGGCGGGTCATGTGCATCTTTTCCTAACACCCTGGATTCGGCAATGTCCCATTGGGTGATGGAAGTTGGCCACGGGAGAGTGTTCACACCACATCGCTGGGAAAATGCTATGGATGACTTGCTTTTCTTTGAGAGCTTTTTACCAGCACACCACTGGCCTGAACTGGTGCTTCACAGTCTTCTGCTGAAGTTCCCTGTGGCACAGAAAAGTTTGTACAAAACCCCAGAGGCCTAGACCTGAGTATCTTAGACTTATCCTTAACACCTATTGGGGCTGGAGAGATGGCTCAGTGGTTAAGAGCACCTGCTGCTCTCGAAGAGGATCTGGATTGAGTTCCCAGCATCCAAACGGGGCAGGTAACAACTCCAGCTGCAGAGGGATCCAGTGCCTCTGGCCTCTATGGGACCTATACTCATGTGTCCAGAAACTCTCATGCATGTGATTAAAATAGTTCTGAAAGAAAACAGTTTTGAAGCACTTCTCAGGGACCAGCGAGATGATGCTGTGGGTAAAGATGCTCACCACTAACACAGAGGACCTGAGTGTGATCCCCCAGGCCCACATGGAGAAGGAGAGGACAGACTCCCAAAAGTTGCCCTTTGACCCCCCCCCCACATTCATGCAATAGCATGTGCTCACACCTCCAAAAATAAGTAATGGTTATAAAGATGATTGAAAGGCCCCTATTGGCTAGGCAGGGTGGCTCCACTTGTCATCTCAACGCTTGGGAGGTTGAGGCAGGAGAACTGCCATGATATGAGGCCAGCCTGGGCTACATAATGAGCTCTAGGCCTGCCTAGGCTACAGAGTGAGACATTTTTTCAATTTTAAAAAGCAGCAACATCAAAAGCACTGGCTGTACTTTAAAATTTACAACCAGTATGTATCTGCTTCCTGTTTATTCAACCTTTAAATTTTAATAAAAAAATGTACAGTTTTATTGTCTTAACTTCACAAAGCTGATGTAATTTGTTGATCCTGAAGGGCCTTTTATATCTTTATACTACACACACACACACACACACACACACACACACACACACACACACCTTTCCTCCATCCCCTGTTAGCCTGTAGGCAAGGCTATTCTCCTCAGTCCCTGCAGAGGGGAAGCCTCCCCATCCACTCTCTCTTTTCCCTCACCTCTTACGCCCTTCTAACCCTTGACCTCCTGCCTCAGAATTAGGAAAGGCATGGGGTGGCTAACCCTCAGCTGCTTTGAGAGGTCCTGAGGCTGTGGGGCCCAGGCACACCAGAGGACATTTCCTACTTGATCTGACAGTGCCTGGCTCCTTACTGCCCCTCTGTGCTGCCAGTAACCATGGGTCCAGACAGACAGGAGGAGGAATTCCTTTGCTCCTTCTCCTCTGGAAGCATGTGGCCTAGCTTGTCACCCAAGGTTTCATCTGGAGATCTGATTTCTGCATCCCAGACTTGGACCACCATGGGCTTCCTGACTGACTGGGGACACATGCCTATATTATGTCTGTGTCTCCTTTTTTGCCATCGGCTGCTAGGGATGGCTGGGTGGATGTGGAAGGCCAACTTGAAAGCAGCCGACAGCACTTCCAAGCACAGCATGGGTACAGGGGCTGTCCCGCTGCAGAAGACAGATCCAGCTTCGGAAGGATCACAGGCCTTTGAGTGTTAGAACATTCATCAGGAAGAACTCCAGAAGAAAATTTAGAAAACAACACCCGCTCCCAAAGGATCCTGGGTCTCTTTGTGGAGGGCAGGGGGCAGAGTGCATCCAGAATTAGGGTATCTAGAAAGGGAAAGTCTGAAAGTTAAAGGACCTTCTCCTGGCTCTTCCTGATTCCCCAAAGCAGCACTCACTCACAGTCTGTACTGCCTCAACATGCCCACAGCCCTCAGCCCACAGCCCTCAGCCCTCAGCCGTCATCGCCCCTCCATTCCAGCAAATAAGCCGGGAGGACATGGGAGCCTCAACACGGACAGATCCAGGGACTACTTTTTGAGACTACCACACCATCTGCTTATCCTGCTTGGGGCTCCCTCCATTTCCTTCCGCTTCAAACCCTCTACTCCTGCAGTCTTAGTCTGGGTTCACCTCAGACAAGGGCTTGCACACAGGCGTCTTACATGGAAGTCGACCCAAACAGAGGTGAGAGACAGGGAAAGTGGATCCAGGAAAGGGGTACTGCTGGGGCCACTGGGCCTTGGCACTTCCAGGACCTTCTAAGGAACTGCAGAATAAGTTAGGGTCCAAATCTGAGTAAAACAGAGGAAGGGGGTTTGGCATCAGCATTCATTTCTCTGCTTCCTGACTGGGCATGCCTGAGACCAGCTACCTCACATTCCTGCCACCTTGGTTTTCCTGGCCTGAAAAACTGTATTTCCAAGCTGAGTCCAGCAGTGGTGGCGCACGCCTTTAATCCCAGCACTCTGGAGGCAGAGGCAGGAGGATCTCTGTGAGCTGGAGTCCAGCCTGGTCTATAGAGCTACACAGGCTTTGTTGAGATGACACAAAGAAACCCTGTCTCAGGAAAATGAAAATAAAACAAAACAAACAAAAACCTTCCTGGGAGGGTTCCAAAAAACTGTCAATTTGACATAGCCTAAAATATCACCGAGAGCTTTACTTGAGGACTAATCTAGATCAAGCTGACCTGGGGGCTTATGTGTAGGGGATTGTCTCGACTAATTGATGCAGGGCAGCATTCCCTAGGCAAAGGGGTCCTGGAAGTATAATAAAGGAGAAAACAAGCAATCATGCATTTAGTTTCTCTCTGCTCTGCACTCTGGAGTGAATAGCCACTTGACACTGCGTTCACATCCGCTCAGTGATGGTCTGCAATCTGGAGCTATTAGCCGTATAAACCTTCTCCCCTCTACATTGCCTTCCATAGGGATATTTTATCACAGCAACAGAAATGAAGCTAGAACTCCTTCCTTCCCAAGGTTGCTTTTCCTAGAGAAGTTGTCACCTCCTGTTCACAGAGGGCCATCCCCCAGGAGCATTAACTTCTGAGGCACAAATCACGGTAGCCTAGAGTTGTTTGATGGGGGAAGTCATTCATAAGCCAAGCCATGATCTGCTCTGTAGCTGCAGTCAGTGGACCAGGAGAAGACGTGAGAGACACCAAAGTGTCCACTAGATACAGCCACCATGATAGCTGGCTAGGGTGCCTCTCCTGCCCACATGGTAAACTCTCCCCACCCACCCCACCCTCCAGAGGCTCCTTTGAGCCCCTGTCCTTCCTGTTGTAACCTGCCTCTTTGCCTATCTCCTTCTGCATCCAGAGTTCTTACCTTGACCCCACTGCTGCACCAAATACCTCCTGCTAGTCTTTCTCCCCCAAGCAATTTCTGGCCAGCAGGAGCCAACAGGCTTTCAGTGGTGGTGGCTAACATCCTATCTAGTTTGTAGCAGAAGCCCGAGAAAGTATATATAGTTCTTCTCCCCTTCCCCATCAAAACCCACTGGCATACATTATGGAATGCATCTCTTATGCCCTAAAGACCGCACACGAAAGTTGCTGGCTAACTCCTGCCATTCTTGCTCTCTGGAGTGTTGACACTGTCACTTCTCTCGGTGATGCCAACCTGACAGTGGTTGTTCCATCCATCTGGAAGCCACACACTTCAGAACCACAAAACCTTCGAAGCCTCCACAAACCTCGGGCACACACAATCCCATGCGGCTTCTATCTGAGTCCAGGCTCATTGGAATCCTCTGCCATTGCTCCCAGTGACCCCCTCACCCAGGCCTTGAATCCTTCCACCTGGATTTTCTCCGTGGATTCACCTGTACTGAGTACTTTTTATAAATGAGATCAGGTGACATTCACCCTTTGGTGTCTGGTTTCTTCCACCGGACATTTTCCAGGGCTCATCTCCCTCAGCATGTATAAGAAGCTCATTCCTCTTCACAAGGGAATACTATTTTAGCTATGGATGTGCTACAAGTTGCATTTAGCCATTGAAAGATGAAAGGGAGGTCCAGTCCCTGGAATTGGTATATGACAAACCCATACACCAAATTCTCACCACAAAGAAGGTTTATTACCCAGAAGGGGCAAGTGGGGGGGGGGCTGGGGGAGGCTGGGGGAGGCTACAAAGGCAACAGCAGCCAAAGCAAGCAAGCAAATTGAGAAGGCAAGAGATGCAAGAGGTGTTTCTGCAGGTGTGGGTCTTTAATGGGGAAAAAGGAACTCTGTGCTCAGGTGTGTTGGTAAATCCTGATTGGGCAGGTTAGCCAGTGAAGTCATATAATGAATTTTGATCGCTGAACCTCTGTGTTTTGTCTCAGGAACGAGTTAGTGTCCAAATACGGGAATAGACCTTGGGGGCTAGCTTTAGGAGTATAAGGGGTTTTAGCAAGGGAGAGGAAAAAGGGTAAAAGGGCCAACCCTGTCTGCAACGTTTGCCCTGCCGGTGCCTGTTAGAGCCCCTTCAGCCGCCGCGCATAGGACTGCCGCCAGCAGGTCCACACATCAAACGGCCCCGTTCCCAGATGGCTTGTGTGTAACCTGAGAGCGCATCCCTGGGTCAGCAGCATCTTTGTTTAGCTTTCTTTTTCCTCTAGTGCTGGGGGTTGAACTCGGAGCCTCAGGAATGCTAGGCAAGCTCCCCCACCAAGTCACACCCCCATCTTTTTAACGCTGCCTGCTTTCTTTTTCTTTTTCTAAAGCTCATCCCCCCCCCCCCCCCCGTTGGTGTCAGGTAACTGCATCGTTGTCATTTGCATTTCTTTTGTGATTCGTGATGCTGAAAGTCTTGCCCCACACTTCGCGGCCAATTCTTCTGTGGAGAGATGTCTGTTTGACTCCTTTATCTGAGCTCTTTAAATTCAATCTCTTCTTTAGATAGATTTGGCTAGGTTTCCCCGGGAAGTCATGGCTCTGGTCTCCAGGATTCTCCTGGCAGAGAGGAAGTCCCCAGAATCGGACTGGGAGGGGAGCAAGTACAGGCTTTCACGGGCTCACGTTTTTCCTAGATGAACTTTCCTGGCAGCGGGGTTTGGCTCGAGACAAACTTCTTCTCCAGAAACTGGGGAAGTCCCACGGTACCCTCCATTGGCCTAGAGGCAGGAGTGGGGCTGAACCTACAACCCCTGGGCCTACTGCCCATCACCACGGCCCCCTTCTACAGCTTTCCACCTCCCTGGTTAGTGGGAGGGGCCGGTGTTCCCCAGAGACCTGACCAGTTCCCAACCCTGCCCCTGCACTCTTTGAAGGCTGCCCATTTCCAGGCTGTTGGGTTTGCAAAGGGCCAGGGGACAGTTGGATGGCAGGTGAGCCACATCTGGGGTATTGCCAACCCCAGGGCAAAGATCTGAGAGTAAAACAGTCCCACTGGTAGCCCTACAGACCAGATTATGGTAACATGCACCTTTAATCCCAGTAGCCACAGTAGTTGCCATAGAAACTGGGTGGTGCACGCCTTTAATCCCAGCCCTAGAGAGGAATATAAAACGGGGGAAGACAGTCTCATTCTGAGATTCCTGGAGGCAGGATCACCACTTCAGACTGAGGTCGAGGTAAGAACCAGTGGCTGGCTGTTTTGCTTTTCGGGTCTTCAGGTTGAACCCCAGATTCTGACCCTGAGTTTTTATTAACCGCGCTTCAGGCACCCTGTCAGGCACCATCAGCTCGGCATCTCACGGCGCCGCTAATATCACGTGAGTGACACAAGGACTCCGTGAGAAGTAGAGCGAGCCACGTGCCTGTCATACATAGCGCCCTGTCCCCAACCCGGACAGCTTCAGTCTTGGATGCACGCTGGAACCACCTGAGAAATTAAAAAGGGGCCAAGCAGTCCTATCCACAGACCCTGATTTGATAACTCAGGTGTGCGGTCAGGGGCCTCAAGTATCATGGGATTTTAAAAGATTGCCCAGGTGACACCAGCGTATATATTACAGGACTTATCACACCTGGGCCCACATCCAGAACCCCTTCTGCAGGCAAGCTTCTGAGTCACTAGGGCCACAGGAGCCCCTGGATTGTTGCTTTTACCCAGAGGTGCCAGAACGTCTCCAGAACAGAGTCCGCGTGCTCTTCTGGGAAGAGGGGGCTGAGGCAGAAAACTCAGCTCTGAACCTCAAGAATGAGCAGGGACTAGGGAGGGTGGGATGTGCCAGACAGGGAAGGATACCCTCTAAGGTAGAGTGGCTGGAAGAAACTCTGATGGGGCCATAGATGGCAGACTCCACAGCACCTAACAACCAGAGGCCAGGTGTCTGGGCTATAAGGCAAGAAGCTGAACCCAGGTCTCTCGCTCTGCTCATTGGGAGCATTCTTTTAGAGGGCAGAAGTGGGGCCAGCCAAATCATCACCCTCTTACTAGGATTAATACTGCAGCCTCCCCCATCCCTTGGGTTCCAGGCCTCCTCAGCCCCACCAGCAGCCAGAAAGACTGCTCCAAGAGGTCACGGGACCATGTCATTCCCTTGCTGAAGTCATCCCAGGATTTCTGAGCCCATCAGCAACCGATGATAATATCCTTCTGTAGGGGGCAGGCAGCCTCCAAATTCAGGACATGTGGTTGGTGCCACAGTGGCAGGCAGGCCATGCTCCCAATTCCCTGCTCTAGGCCGGTAGCTAAGCATGAAGCAGATGCTAAGGCAGCCTTGGAGATGAGAGACTCTGGGCTCTTTGGCCGTTTTGACCTCAGGGCTCCTAGGGTTATCCTATTTAGGGGTCTGCAAAACTCCAACCTCCCCTGCCCTACAGTCAGCCTTATATAACCTTCACAGGTACTAATCAGCCTCCTGAAGAGTCTATGGTCCCGTCTGTGGTTCTAGGTAAGGAACAGACAAGAACACTGAGGCACTGGGACACTGGAGAGAACACACTCTCCTGGGGGAGGTTTCCTACTATTTGGTACAAATGATTTAGTGGGGCAGTGTGCCAGGAGCAATGGATCAGAGCAAGAGGGAAACGAGGGGGCAGAGAGGGGACAGTTTCAGCTGTCAGTAGAGTGAAATGGCTGTACCCACAGTGCCTCAGCCATCTGTGTGGACCCAAATAGGCCACAGCTTGATCCACAGCTCTGCTGAATGTGTGGGCAGAGTCCCACCTCCCTCCCACACGTCTGTGCCCTGATCTCTGGGACCCGGCAATTGTGCAGAAATGAAGGCTCCCAGTTGGGCAATGATCCTGGATTATGAAGGCACACCCAAGGTCATCTGAAGGTTGTGTGTCAGGGAGGGGAGAAGCAGAAACAGAGACCATAGCAAAATGCAGAGGCTAAGAGATATGATGACTGAGTCATGACTGGGGCCCTAGGGAGGAGAAGGTTCTGTGAGACTGGGAAGATCAGAGGGTAAATTCTCCCCAGACCCTTAAGAGTGACTGCAACCTGCAAGCACCCGACTCCCTGTGGGAGAACCCCAGCCCAGACTTCTGAACTGCACAGAGGCCACACCTCCCGGATCAGGTGATCAATAGGAACTGCACACATCATGGGCTACTTCAGGAACCTCCAGCCTTCACCCCAACCCCTCACCCCTGGGACACCCTGGAATGAGTATGGGCTAGGTCCCCAGACCTTCCTACCCTGCCTTCACTCTGCCACAGTTTAGGAAGGGCTCCTCAGTGGCAGAGTGCCTGGCTTAACTTGTGTGGGGGGACCAAGACCTGGGAGCTGACACCTTTGACCTGTCTGTCAGCAACAGACTCTGAGTCCAGGTTCTGCTGTGCGACAGGACACTCACTACCAGCTTCGGAATTTATAAACAACGGCTCATTTGGCTCCTGACTCTGGTGGCGTGGAAGTCCCAGGGCTCTGCCATCCAATGAGGGTCTCTACGTGGTATTGGAACACAATACCACTGCAGAAGGGAACAGGAAAAGAGCAGGCGCAACTTTTTTTTTTTTAATTTATTTTTTAATCAGGACCTTACTTCCGCAGTAATGAATAATTTATCACCTCTTAGGGTCCCACCTGTCAGTACTGCTACAAGGGCAATTTACTTTCAACTTGAATTTAGAACCAGAATGCTCAAACCATAACATTGTCTTCATTTAAAACTCAACAGTCAAGTAGGATGCTACCTGGCTGGGATGCCAGCACACAGAAGAGTGAGACAGGGAGATGGTGTGTTTGAGACTAGCCTGGACTGCGGAATGCATCTGCCACAATCAAAACCAAAACCAAACCCAGAAACCATGGCCTTGGCAACTTATAAAAGAAGCATTTCATTGGGGGCTTGCTTGCAGTTTCAGAGGGTCACTCCATGGCCATCATGGCGGGGAGTATGGTGACGGACAGGCAGGCAGGCTGGAGCAAAAGCTAAGAGCTTACATCTTAATCTGCAGGCAGCAAGCAGAGAGAGCAAAACTGGGTCCTGTGTTGGCTTTTGAAAGCTCAAAACCTACCCCTAGTGACACAGCAACGTCAGCATGGCCATACCTCCTGATTCTTCCCAAACAGTTCACCAACCGAGAGCCAAACATTCAGATACATGAGCCTATGGGGGCCGCTCTCGTTCAACCCACTGCACGACCTCAACCAAAGCAGTAACCTGCATCATCTGAATAGGACTAGACCTGGTGACGCTCTGCATTGGATGTATTTGAACTCAATAGAGTCCCTGCCTGTGTTCCTTCACGGAGCGCAAGGCAGGATGGCATCCCGAGACAATGGCAACTGGCTTTTTGTCCTCCTGCACACAAATCCTTGATATGGACCACCCAGGTACCCCAGTGACCCAGCTAGTGCCGGGTATGAGCCATTAGCAGTAGAGTACACAGATCTTCGAAAAGGATGCTGATGGCCCTGGAGAAGAGGAAGAAGAGGATGTAGATGTTTGGTCTTCCCTTGGACAAGGCCCCACAGGCAATAATTCAGACACAGCCCCCCCCCCCAGCAAACAGCTGCAGGAACATCAGCCAGATGCCAGAAAAAGCACCCACCTGCAAATGTTGGGGTTTCTGATTGATTGTCTAGAGACCAGGAAAAGGCTGTCATTTTCATCAGGAAAAAAGTGAGATGGTTTGAATCCATACTTTTCACTTCGAAGTTCCATGATAGCCAATGGGTGCCTCCTGGGCCTGGTTCCTGGAGAACAGAGCTAAGGAAGATGGCTGAGGCCCAGCCTGGGCATTAGGCCAGGCTAAGCGGATCTCTAAACACTGGCATGCCCCTGCAGATGCAACACAGAGAAGGCCCCACCCCCACCATCTCCTTCCCACCCTTTTCCAGCAACAGTTTCATTCCTGTATTTTCTCTCCTGGCATTTCTCTTTCCCTCCTCTCAACTCAAGAATGCCAACAGCCCATAAGCCCTTGGGGCATTGCTCAGCTCCAAGGATCTCAGGCACAAAGAAGAGTCTCATTGTGGCCTGAAGGAAAGACTAGAGCCAAGGAGAGAGATTTATATCCAGGGTGGCAAACTTTCCTTATAAAGGCTCTGGCACTGAAGATCCAGCCCCTTCAGGCCAAAGGGAAGAGTCTCCACCAACAACCGCTATCCGCCTCTGCCACTGCAGTTCAAAATTAGCGTTGCATCAGCATGGAAATGTGATCTGACTGTTCTGATAAAACTTTATTAGACATGAACAGGCAGAGAGCCAGATTTGACTTGTGGACATGGCTTGTAAACTCATGGTTTATATGTTCCCAGAAGATAATTTAGGGTTAAAGGATGGTACCTAGATTTCAGTTCTCTAGTCCATTCTGATTGCTCCCCCAAGTGACTTCCTGGATAGCTGTGTTAAGAAGGGTTCCAGGGAGGGTGCCATCCCTGAGGAACACCCTGCATAGTTGACAGGGCAGGGACAGGACCAGGGCAGGGGCAGGACCTGGGCAGGGGCAGGACCTCCAGGAAACTACTTCATTAACCCTCACATTCTGGGCAAACAGCTGGATCCCAGAGAGGGCAATGTGCCCACAGTCACACAGGCGTTCGGGGATACCTCTGCAGCAGGCGGAAAGCTGCCTCTGACTTTTTACCACATCAGTACACATCTAAGCTCAACCCCTTGTCCTGGCCACGCTGTACCAAGGTTTCTGTTCTGCCCCCCTTGAGAGCAAAGAAGCCAGAGTCCTTGCCAGTTCTTGTTTTGCAAGATCTGATGTTTAGAAGCATTCATGTCTGGTGGGGGGGGGGGGGGGGAGAAATCTATCTTTGACATCTGAAAAATGAAGCTTGTTGGGGAGGCTGTTTGCTATTTGCTGGGGGCTGGGAAGCGCCCACCCCCCCCCCCGGCATAGCCAGACTCCCCTTTATAGAAGGAAATGCTTCTCTAGCCTGGGTTCCTCAGGTGAAGACTGACCTCAAGCACACAGAACATTCCAGGGCTCCGGTTTACCTCCCCCGCCTCTATTTCTGAAGAGGCTGAAAGTTTTGACTGTCCCAGATAACTGCCAAGCTCTTTTATGGGGCCAGTAAATAAGCAACTGTAGCAAGCAGCTCTCAGCAGGATTCAGGTGGGAGTTTCAAATGAAACATTTAGAAGCCACGGTTCTGGGAACAAAATGGTTTTTTGTTAACATATCAATCAGCCCAGGCCATGTGGTGAGAGAGAGCCTGTATGCCCTGAGAACCCTGAAGCCTTGGGGGCTGCAGAGTGCCTCACTGGTAAGTGTTGGGCCAAACGCAGAGGTCGCAATTAACAGGAGGCCGCATGAGTCCCAAGCCAGCTCTGGGGTCCTTTATGACTTCAGAGGCTAGACCAGGCTTCACCCACAGCTGCTCCCCTGAACTGCATCTCTCTATCTCAGAGTTGTCACTGCGTTCCCCTCCACACATGGCACCAGGCAGCGGGACTATAAATGGCTCCCGGGATAGCCCCCAAGCAGGCCAGGTTGGCCTTGAACTCCTGATGCTTCTCCCTCGGCCCCTGAGTACTGATATTACAGGTGTGCTGGTTTGGAGCCATAAAACTTGATATCACTTCTCAGGCGGTCTGGAGGAAGGGCATCAGAGTCTATTTTTTGGTTTCATTAACACACCCCGTTTATCATTGTTCCTTCCCTTTCACTTATTCACCCCTATGCCCTGGGTGTGTCTCTCAAAGAGTCTGTGCCAAGTTCTTTCAGTCTCAGAGATAGTCTCAGCCCAGATCACTTACATGAAGGAAGGGAGTGAGCATGTTTGTCCCGGCCCTCAATGCCACCGAGGCAGCAGAGGGTTAAACTTGCCGGCTGCATTGGTGGAGAGACTTTCTGACTGTGTGACGTGGATCTGTGAGTGTGAGATAGAAGTGGTGGCGGCGGAAGTGGCCACACCACATGTCAGGCCAGCGTGCATCCCGCTCTCCCTTCTGCTGGCGGCTCTGGATGCTCCCCTATTGATGACTGCTCTTCCCTCTGCGGCAGGTATTGACCCGGGGTAACCAATCAGAATCTTCTATCCTCTTGGGCATTGTGATTGACTTGGGAAAGCCCAATCAGGGTCCTCCTGTAGGTTGATGTAGTGTCTGGGAAAGGCCACAAAGAGAACTTGGAAACAACCAGGAGCCTGGCTGCCGTTTTGCATGGCACAGGAATAAAGCAGACTTAAGGTGAATAGAAATAAGATGAGCTGAGGGGTGTGTGTGTGTGTGTGTGTGTGTCGCACGCACATGAAGAAGAGAAAATCAAGAATGACAAAGGGAAGCGGAAAGAAACAGCAAATGGGAAGAGCACAGAGCGTGGCTACGCGCCTCATCAGGGCTGCTAGAGCCGACTCGACGTGGATTTAATCACTCTGCAGTCTGGTCCCCGTGTGCTTGAGTTGGATTTCTAACACTTGCAACAAAGAGATCTTGACAAGGAGACAACTTGCTGTTGTGCCCAGCCCCAAAGCTGCTCATCCTGATGATGCCAATGTGTTCTGTAGAACCCTTCCGCTCACACCAGCTCCTACCATGGATACCGAAGGAAAACAGTGTCCCTACGCTTCCAATACTACACAGAACTGTGCCGCGTCAAGCAGAGGTAAAAATAGCTGTGACTATTAATAAATTGGCCAAGACTTTATTAGTGACCTTTGAGCCATTGCCGAACGGCAGAGGATCTGAGAAGCCAACAATTAGTGTCAGAGGACGTCTTAATGTGGGATCAGATGACAAAAGAAGACCCACAGTGTGCAGCCATTAGCCAAAGGGATACGCACTGAGTCACTTAACAGAGAGAGATTGGCGCTTCCCCATCCATGGTATCCATCCTGCTACCCCACTCACCTGTCTCTGGGCAGGCATTTACTAACACTCCCATCTAGACTTCCCTGGAAGCAAACATGGAGACTGGGTGCCAATGTCTGGTAAGCAGCTTGGGCTGACTTTCTGTTCATCCCATAGCTCTGTTTCAAGTGGAATTGACTCAACCACAAGCAACAGGACACAGAAGTAATACTGGCTTGGAGAATTCCAAACACAGCTATTCTATGAACCAGGAACATTGGCTTAGTTTCAGTGTAGCAGCTAGCAATACCAAGAACCATGGATTCCCCCATTCCTCCCATCAGCCCTGCAGGCCAGTGTTGGTTTGTCATCTTCTTGCTTATCACAGTCACAAAATAGATGCTTTATCTCCAGCTATCACGGCACATGCTATATCAGTGGTGGTGGCTGCTGCAGCAGAGGCTATTCGAGCTCACTCCTCTCCATCCATTCTGCTGTTTCCCTGAGGTCCTGCCAAGTTCCAGCTGCCTTTCCCTAGGGTTGTCTCCTAAAACCATAGATAACTGTCTGTGATCTTCAGATTAGAGATGCTAACACATTTGTTTCTCCCAAGAGGAATCCCCAGTTGATGATTACAGGGGTGTTGATGTAATGCATTAGTCTTGACTGTCCATCTGATAGGATATAGGGGCGACTAAGAGAAATGCCTCTGGGTGGGTTTGTGAGGGCACTTCTAGGAGTGATTAATTGAGGGGGAAGACTCTCCCCAGAGTGGCAGAACCTTCTCACAGCATCCCAGATGTAAAGAGTTCCCAAGAAAAAAACCCAAACAGTACTGCTTGCCAGCCTGTGTTTCTTGCTGGTGACTGTATCTGTCCTATTGCTGCTGCTGCTGCTTGCTTGATTGTTATAAAGTAATCCTTTTGTACACAGTAAAGATTTGTCACTTGAATTGGTTTAATAAAGGTCGGTAGCTAAGCAATATTGTAACTGTAATTCTTACTTAATAACTGTTTTGTTGTATATAATTTTACTATGTCAAAGTTAATACCTTTCTTTTTAATTAGACAAAAAGGGGGAAATGCTGTGGAAAAAATCCTTTTGTACACTGTAAAGATTTGTCAATTGAATTTGTTTAGTAAAAAACTGACTGGCCAGTGGCCAGGCAGGAAGTATAGGTGGGACAAACAAACTAAGGATGCTGGGATGAAGAAGAGTGGAGTCAAAGGAGTTGCCAGCAGATGCAGGGAGAAGCAAGATGGTCATGCTGTGCCGAGAGAAGGTAACAAGCCACGTGGCAAAGTGTTGATAAGAAATATAGGTTAATTTAAAGGTAAGAGTTAGCTAGTAACAAGCATAAGCTATTGGCCAGTCATTTACAATTAATATTAAGGCTTTGGGTGATTATTTGGGAGCAGCTGCCAGCCTTAGCTAGCATCAGACTCCAGCTTCTTCAGGCTTCCAACCTGAACTGAAGGCCAATGACTCTCCAGAAACCTAAGTGTTGAGCATCAGATTGGGACTGCTGAGGTATCTGGTCTATTGGGTTCTCAGCCTCTCCAGTGTGGTCAGCCATTGTAACAACCTGATGTCACAGAAGCCAAATGAATGGATCCCCTTGTAATGTATACTCATTGGGTCAGTTCTGTTCCTCCAGTGAACACTAATACGGAGACCATGACTTTCTCAGGGGTGACTCTAAGGTAGGTGGCAGGCACCTTTTCCAGGGATGCCTGTCCTGAGGCTCCTGTCCCCTACATCAGCAAGCTAAGCCTCTATCCACTGATGCCCTCCCTCCCCCACTTCTCCTCTCCTACTGGTATCTCTTGGGGTTGTATCTCCCTATATCAGGCAACACTGGGGAGTGAGAGAACTAAGACAGTGCTTTTTTTCCATTAGAGGGAAGCTCTACAGAAAGTGCCCCAACTCACTTTCTCTGTGTCAGACCTGGAGCCCTCAGCCCCTCTCTGCCTCCAGGTGTCTCAGGGGAGCTGAGATGATGAACATCCGGTAGGGCAGTGAGGATTCTGGAAGTTGGGGCCCCCCCACTATGAACAGGATATGTAAGGGATACTGAGTAGGGGAACTTGCAGAGCACTAGGTTCTGATCAAGACCTGGGGATCGGTGGCAGACGATGAGGTAGAGGGCATGCCTGGAGGAGCTGCCAGAGACCGGAAACCAGGTAGAAGCAAGCAGGGGTGTGGCAGAGTGAGGAGCCTCGAGAAGCTCTCTGTGAGGTGAGCTGAGAAGACCACAGGTATGGGTTTCTGCAGGTCTGTGCAACAACCTATAGCAAGGGCCAGAGACAAAAATAAACAAAAGGAATGACCCCCATTGCCGAGAGAGAGAGAGAGAGAGAGAGAGAGAGAGAGAGAGAACAAACAAGCATGTGAACAAATATGAATACTTGTTAGATCCATGTTCCAGCAGGCTGGCTTCCTGCCTCTGCCTCTAGGTCTCCAAGTTCTGGAACTAAAGGTACATGCTACCATACCCAGCAAAGTGCAGCCTGAGCTTACGGAGGCATCTTCTCCGTTGAAGTTCCCTCTTCTCAGATGACTCTAGCTTGTGTCAAGCTGGCACAGAACTAGCCCACACACCAGCTTTGCATAGGCTTGGAGTTCTTACAGCTGATCTAGCGAGCCCTTTACCTGGTGACCCGTCTCCCAGTCCTCCTCTGATTCTTTATGGCAGCAGCTCAGTTCCTACTGAGGCCTCTGTTTTGCACGGTGCCCGTGTGGCAGTTAGAGGCCACCCTCAGGGGTCTGTCCTCACCCTCCGTCCTGTTTAGACAGGGTCCCTTTGGTTACCCACTGCTGTCTGAGCCAGGCTAGCGGGTCCCTGAGTTTCCAGGAATTCTCCAGGTCAACTCTCATGTTCCCACAGGAGTGCTGGGGTTAGAGATTCATGCTGCCCAGTCCAGCTGTCATTCTTAGGGTTCTCACGGTTGGGATGAAAACCTTGTCCTTGGAAGGTTAGCTTCCAGAACTGTGAGAAACAGACACCCACTGCTCGAGCCAACTGAGTCGACTAAGACAGCGTGTTAGAGCCTTGAGAGCTGGGATGGGGATGGCAGAGAGGCAAAGCCCTGTCTTCCTTGCTCTGGATTGGCCATAGCTGGAAACATGTCTCCAGCTTCAGAAACCACCAGGAACAGGCAGTGGCCAAAGGGGCAGTAGCCAGGGTTGAGGCCGACCTGGAAATCATAGAACAGGGGACAAGGTTTTAGCTGAAGGCCAAGGGCATGTGTCATGCTGAAGAGAAAACTGCGAAAGAATAGCCCAGCCATGTCCAGATGTCATTTATCTCCTGAAAGAGACAAAATCTTTACACAACTCTGGTAACCCCCTAAAACTGTCTCGGTTCGGTGAGAGAAATAGGGGCTTCGGCAATTACTTCAAACATGAGCTATTTGATAGAGGGAACTGGCCACCAACATACAATAGTCCTTCCCTTATCTGTGGTTTTACTTTCGGCAGTTTCAGATGCCCATGGTCAACGGCAGTCTGAAAATAATAAATGGAAAGTGCCAGAATGAATAATGTATAACGTTTACATTCTAAACAACTTTTATGACTGTGTATACTTTATAGCTGTTCTACTCCACTATTACTGACTCAATCTCTTACTATGTTTAATTCACCAATTAACCTTTATCTCGGGTGTGTGTGTATGTACGGGTGGGGAGCATGCTTATATAGGATCTGATGATGTCAGCTGATTCAGGGAAGCACAGAATGCCTTCGAACTTAGGAGTATCTGTCGCTAAGCAGTGTTGGAAGGACTGATAGGGCTCATGGGGAAAGGGGAAAAGGGCTTAAGAATTAATACCTGCAGGAAGGGGATTAGAGAGACGGCTCCATGGTTAAGTAGTACAGCTCTTCCAGAGAACTCTTGTTCAGCTCCCAGCATCCCTGTCAGACAGCTCACAGCTGCCTGCTACTCCGCTTCTGGGAGATCTAACACCTTCTTCCTGTCTCCTCAGGTAACTGCACACGTGTGGTGCATATAAACACATGCAGGTGCACACATCTGCACATAAATAAGAATAAAATAAAAAATAGTTAAAAATAAAAAGAAGTGATAACTTCAGAGAGTCGTAAGCACTTTTGCCGCTGGAGGAGCCACAGGGAACAGCTGCCTGTGCTGCCGGGGCGGAGCCCTGCACTGCCCTCTTCACAGAAACTGACCAGGCAGAGCCTTTGCCCCTTTCTGCTGGCTTCTAGATCCTCTCCAGGACCACTGCATCTGTGAAGAGCCACCTGCAGGACTCCAGCCACCCTGGCAGTCAGGAGAACACAGAGGGCAGGAGGGGAGCGGAGGACCACTGAGTTCACAGGGCGGCTGGCAGGAGAAGAGGAGCTATGTGGATGGGGAACCAGATGAAGATGAGGAGACAGAGATAGAGGCGAGAGCTTTCTCTTCTGGGCTCCGTCAGCAGAGTGAACCGGGTTCTAATGTCTCATCACTCACTGGACATAGCTCTTAGGTGCCTGGGGTTCCAGCTGGGTGCTGTCCACACCCACTTCCATGGATCACTCGCAGTGAGCTCTTTGCCTTTCACAGGGCGCCACCTCTGTGGTTCCCATCATTCCCAGGCTCTCCCTAATAACCGGCTCCCCCTCGAGCCTCACTGCCACCAACCTCAGGTACAGCTCTCATGTTGACGTCCCCAGGTGGACAGGCTCCTCTGTGTCGGGCTTCTCACGGCTACACTCTTCCCTTGAAACGTGCTCGGCATCTTAATGGAAAAATTCCTTCTAGAAAACAGACTCGCACCAAAAATAAATTATCCAGAAAAACAAGACCGCTTTCTCTACCATGAAAGAAACTGAAGAGCTCATTAGCCTAAGGAATAAATCATGTTTTCAAGTGTTGTGAGGGCAGAAGACAGAACCATGAATATTCATGAGCACACTTCTGAAGGGAGGGGTGGAGAACCTTCTTTTAGGCACCGCCCATTTGAGGAACCTGTATTCTAAGTGGTTAGGCTGACTGAGCCCAAATCCTCAAACAAGGAGACTGATAGCCTTTTGGTGAGAATTTATACCATGTTAATTGGTTAATTATGTCAAGTTAATTTCCGGTAAAGACAATGGGAAAAGCCTGAGGCCAAGGACGCCTATGGGTGGCTTTATAAACAGTACAGACCAAGCCACACCTAACAGCAACCGTTTCAGGGGGACCAAGTCAACATAGAGAGGCAGATGCTACTGTTTGGACCTTGAATACTGCCCAGAGGCCCGTGTGTCAAAGACTTAGTTAGTGTGTGGCAGGGCTGGGAGGTGGTGCGGCCATTAGTGGGTGGGCCTAGGAAGAAGTCCTTATGTCATTTGGAGTATACATATGGGAGGAGGAGGAGGAGGGATGGAGCCCCTTGGTTGCTTCCTCTCCTTCCTCTTAGGCTTCCTAGCCACAAGAAAACCCATGTCTCTGCCAGATACTCCCCACCACTGTCTTCTGGCATACTCTTCAGAGGCTTCAAGCCCCCCAAGTCCATGAGATCATATAACCCCTCCCTTTACAAATCCACCATTTCAGGTGATTCATTCCAGCGATGGGGAGCTAACAGAGGTGCAAACCAGTGCCCTCCCCAGTTTCACAGACTTATCCTTATCTTTTGGTCTTCCCTCGGTTTTATGTTTAGTTTGGTTTTTATGCACAGTTGGGTTAAACCGAGGCTTTCAGCCTTGACTGTACCTTCAAACAATCTCAGGAGGTTTCTGGTATAAAGATGCCCAGACCAGACCAGATCATGGACCACAGAGGTCTCTGGGGTCACCCCGGGCGTCAGTGGTTTCAGCGCACAGTCAAGGCAGCTGTGGCAGCTGGTGTCTGAGGTGCTGCTGTGGTCCTCCCCCTCTTTGAAGAAATGCTTCCCCATAGAGAGGGAAGTCTGCTCCCCTGAGGCCTTGACACCACAGAAGTGTGGCGCTTATATCTAACAAAGACCTCATTATTTTCCTTTTGAAGTATTGACTTTGGGGCCATTCCTGCTCAGAGCCCAGCTTCTTTGCTACATAGAGAAAACATGCCAAGAGGTTGGTGGTCAGTGACCCAGCTGATCTCCCAGAATCCCTGCCAACCACGCAAGAGAAGCTTCCAGAAGGGCCAGTCCAGGAGAACATTCAGATGACCCCAAACCCAGTCAACACCCAGGAGCAAGCACAGGAATGAGTATCCTGCTGTGTTCCGGCCACACCCAGAACCATGAGGGACAGCAATGGATGGAGACCTTAGCCAGTCAGCTGTACGGTAAGTGTCTGTCAAGCAGAGAATGACAGGAACAGGCAAGAACCACTGGATCAAAGAGGCGTCCACAGGGAAACATTCCAGCAAGGTATACACAGTCTCCAACAGAGAAGAACACTCAGCTACTATGTAGATCTCAAATGTCTCCACAAAGGCCCGTGTACTATAAAGGCTTGGCACCCAGCCTGGGAACTAAAGGTGGCTCTCTTAAGTGGAAGGGCCTAGAAGGAAGAAGTTAGGCCTCTGGAGTGTGCCCTTTCAAGGGACGTTGGGACTTCCCTCTCTTTCACTTCCAGGCTACCCACAGGCCTCTTTGGTCATGTTCCCACCGTGGGATGTTTGTGGCTCTGTACACACAGAACAATAGGATCAAGGGACCATGAACTGAAGCCCCCGAAGGTCATTCAAAGTGAACCTTCTTTTCTTTGTAACTTGATGTTCTGATGTTTATGTCACAGAAACAGAAAGATACTAACATGTCTTCCATCTCAGCAGGGCCAGCTCCATCATCACTCTATGTCCTGCCTGCTCCCGCGCTCTCGCCACACTTTGTAGAAAGAACCGTAGGATCTGGGGACAGGACAGCTGTCAAGGTAAAAGTTACCCATCCGTGCGGTGGTCCCCTCTAGGCTAAATAGGTTTCTGCTGTGTGGTCGCTGTTTCCATGGGAAGGCAACTATGGCCAACAGTCTCTGTTTCAGACCGGGCATCTGAAGACTCAGAAAGACTATTGGATTCTACTTAAAGGGTGTAGCGAGTAGCAGAGGAGATGGGCGTTAAACTCAGGGGTGGCTGGGCTGCTGCGTGTACTACTACCCTACTTCTCTGTTTGGGGGGGGGGGCGGGGAGGAGCCCCTGTTTCCACTCAGTATGTTCCCTTTGTGGCTTAGGAACTCTATTCATTGACTTTCTGAGGCTGGGTACTTCTTAGGGAAAGCAGGTTTCTTAACTCTGTCCTGCAGGCTTATGAGCAGGGCGCTAGAATCTGTGTGGCTCCAGAGAGAACCTCCTGGCATCACAATACATGTCCATGAGACATCACAGGTCAGGACAGGAAGCAACTGAACATGCTCCCAATGGCTTAATCCCTGAGAGCGAATCCATCCCCTGAGGCCAATACTAGTCCACCCTCAACATCTACCTCCACCCCAATAACCTTCCACTAGGCTCCAACTCTTGCGGGAACCCACCGCCCTGCCATTGCCACACTGGAGACTGAACTTCCAGATACCCTCAAGCCATATTGAGACCAAGGAAATAGCAGAAGCCTGATTTGCTTGGGGAGGTACCACTTCTAGCTAAAGTCGTGCTCCCCAGTTGTTCTCAGAGCTAGGTGTGAGCATGCATCTAGGAAGAAGAGCACCTCAGGGTGTCTGCAAAGCCTGATTCAGAAGGACCTGCAGGAAAGGCTTGCAGCTCGCGTGATGGCTGGAGCTCCCGCGGCTACAGCAGAAGACACCTTAAGCTAGAGGCTACTTATTACAGACAAGGGAATGTAAAGCCTGGGTCCTGTCGTGGATTGCCTGCCTCTAAACTTCTTGATAAACGGGTTAATAAATGCCTGGGTGGTGAAGACTCTGTCTTAGGTCTGTAAGAGCCTACTTTAGTTGCAAAGTAATAAAGTTTACACATTGCTTAGTCTTGAAATTCTCCTGGGAGCCCCATCTGATTTGTCCTTAGGACCCTGAAATCCTATTTTCTATGTCAGAAGGCAAGTTAGGTTCCAAGACTAACATCATTCTTCTCTCAGAGGAAGACATAGCCGCTCTGGCAGAGAGCAGACGTGAAACTGGCATTTGTTAAATGCACCCTTAATAAGCATGTGTTGGAGACATAATCCCAGAGTAGCAGGGCAGGGAGTCTGGCGTACATGAGGTGTTTAGCTCATGGGGCTCCACCCTTGGTTCTGGACTGACGTCCAACATGAAAGGTCTATCGTCTGTGACTCTTTCTTTCTCCTCACACAATGCTTTTCTTCTGTCGTGGTGTGACAGAACCCTCACCAGATCCCACCCCTCCATTGCGGTCATCCCCACCTCCAGATTGCAAGGGTTAAGGCTCTGTTCATTGTAACCTACCCAGGCAGCACAAACAGATGGGCAGGTGGGCAGAAATATTTATAACAGTCACCCTTCCTGTTTCTGGTAACCTCATTTGAAAAAATGAACTTTGTCAGTTCAGGGAGTGTTGTGGGGAATTTGTTTACACTGTGTGAAGATGTGTCTGTGTTTTGCCTCCCCTACCTAAGGTACCTGATTGGTTTAATAAAGGGCTGAATGGCCAATAGCTAGGCAGGAGAGAATGGGTGGAACTTCCAGGCAAAGAGAGGAACTCAGGTATGAACCAGGTACATGAGAGATGCCAGGGAGACACAGAGGGAGGTGGACATACAGAACAAAGGAGAGGTAAAAAGCCAGAGCGAAGAGTAATAGAAGCAGGTTAATTTAAGTTGGAAGAGCTAGTTGGGAACAAGCCTAAGCTAACGGCCGAGCTTTCATAACTAATGATAAATCTCCATGTCGTTATTTGGGGGCTGGCAGTACACAGAAAGTCCAGCTACAGGGGAGAGCAGGAAGGCTCACTCGGTAGCCAGGGAAGACTGGACCAGCCCTAGTTCTTCCGGACCTTGTCTCCTGTTTCCTTGGTACCCTGTGCCAAGTGGTACCTGCTCTTAGCTGTGGCCCCAGAATAAAACAATATGAGAAGAATGCACTGCAGCCACCTTGAGACCAGGCCTACACAAAAAAAAGCCGATCTTCTCAAGCTCACCCTTCTGCAGCCAGCCCAGGCTCCTGGAGGTAAAGTTTGTTGGTACGGAATGAGATGGTGGGATTGTTGGTTTGGCAGCAGAGCCAACTGACAGCATCATTCAGAGAACTGCACGCACACGCACACACACACACACACACACACACAACGCACATGCTCGCACGCACACACGCGCACACACACATACGCGCGCACACACACCAGTGTCGTCCTCCACTCCTGCCTTTCCTTCATGCCTCCCTCCCAGTCCCTAAATCCTAAATCTCTCTCAGATCTCAGCCCTCCGGATTAGAGTGGCCTTCCTGCTGTAGATGAGGCACAGCAGGTCACTCTCATATAGCCACAGTGAACTTCCGAAACTGTGACTCAGACCACAGCCTTCCACACCTAGACCCTCCTGTGGGTTTTAGCTTGGGCAGCATCCATGGGTCTAAGAGGGGCATGTCCATGGGCTCCTGCATGTACCTGCCCTTCAATTTTTTTTTGTGGGGGACACACTCTTCCACCTTGAACCTGACTTCACTCAGCTCCCCCATGCTGAACCTGACTTCACACAGCCGGGCTGGGGTCTTCGTGGGTGCTGCCCAACTGAAATGACAAAGACTGTCTTTAGCTCCAGGTCAACTTTTTAGGGTACTGTTCAAAGGCCTCTGGCTCTGCGGTAGGGATGAAAATGGGGCAGTATGGAGGCTCCTCCGAAAGCCAAAAGTCGAACCGCCATATGATTGATACAGGGTCTCACTTCAGGGTAGACTTCCAATTGAATTGAAACCAGTACTCTCTGTTTACCTCAGTACTGTTCCCAGCAGGGAGCTTATGGTGCCAACCTAGGTTTCCTGTGGAAATGGAGGCAAGGTGTTACTTATATAACAGAATACTATTCAGCCTTTGAAAAGGAGACCCTGGGGCTGGAGAGATGGCTCAGAGGTTAAGAGCACCGGTTGTTCTTGCAGAGGACACAGGTTCAGTTCCCCAGACCTACATGGAAGCTTACCACTGCCTATAATTCCAGCTTCAGCAGATCCAATACCCTCTCCTTCCCTCTTAAGGCCTCCAAGAGCAACTGCCCACACATGGAGCATACACAGACAAACAGGCACACACACACACACACACACACACACACACACACACACACGAAAATAGATAACAAAATTTTAAAGATAAGGAAATAATAAAAAGGAGATCCTGCCATTCGCAACTATATAGCCGACGCCTGAGACAAATTAGTTTCAAACTGTCAAAGCCATCTGATTTCACTTTCGATGTAGATCTGGGAAGACTGAGCCTAAAGCAATACTGTAAAATGGTACCCACCAAGGGCGATGGTGCAGGGAGCGGGGGTATGAAAGGGGGGAAAAGTATACAAAGGTCTGGGAACACACAAGCAATAAATCCAAGATCTATTGCACCGCATGACCATCACAGTTAACACTAGCCTATCACGTATTTTTAAATTACTGAAAGAATAGATTTGAAATGCTCTCACTATTAAAAAAAAAAAAGAACACGAGACAATGGCTTATGTTAATTTACTTGATATAAACATCCGACAAAGTCTACCTCTATCAAAACAGCACACTGGATCCCACAAATATACTTGATTATTCTTTGTTCACTGAGAATTAAAGCAGAAGTGACCTCACTCACACCAAGGCACCTTGCCTGCCTCTCCTCAGGAAAGAGCCTCCCTGAGGGCAGGCTCAAGTTCAAGTCCCCGCAATGACCTTGTTTGTAAAGGAGCCTGCTGGCGCACACAGCTCTGCCTAAGCAGTAGGGCCTGGCTTTCTAGAAAATTCAGAGTGGGGGGATGCCAGGGAAAGAGGCAAGGTGGGTGAGGACTGGGTTGCAGGAGAAAAATAGAGAAGGGACAAGCTGAGGAGGGAAGGGGTCAGAAATCTAAAACTGGAGCCTGAGAGGGGAATTAAGGACAGAGAGGATCACAGAGCTGAAAATGCCTGGCGGCACCAACACTTTCCACGCAAGTCTTCCCAGGTCGGCTCAGAGCCCGCTCAGGCCATGTGTGCAGCTAGCGCTGGACTTACTGTGCTGGGGCCAGAAACATAGCAAGAGTGGGAGAGACACGGGGCCAAGACAGGGCGTTCCTAGTAGGTCCAGCCCAGGGGCCTCGGGGCTTGCTGCTCCCCTCCAGCTGCCAGGAATTCTAGGAAGCTAAGGCTAAGCTCAGAGACCTGAGCTGGGGGCAGAGGGAAGCCCTTGGCATCCTGCAGGGGGACCTTTCTAGGCTAGACTTAAGGACCCATCCACCAGGAACACAAACGCTGTGCTCACATCTGGAGCAGCCCAGGACACCAGGCTTTGTCCAAAGGAAGCTGACCCCAAGCCTCAGGCATGGTTGCTTCCTTCCCTAAGCCCCTGACTGACCTCCAGAACCACCCTGGGCCAGGATAGAGGAGTCCTGGGTAGTTATGTGGTTTTCCAAGTTCCCTCGGGGATTCTGAGAGACAGCAGCGAAGCTGGGATCCACCGGCATGCGTCAGAGCTCTACAAACCTTCTCTGTAGAGCCAGAGGGTAAACACTTCAGGCTTTGCGTCTGTGCCAGCATCTGCCCCTGATACCCAGGGCAGTAAAGTGTGGGCAGCAGATCAGAGGAGCCATGCTTCCTGAAACCTTTTTAATTGAATCTCATAAATTCAAAAATTGTCAATTTCATAAAAGATTTATTTAGATGTTGATGAATATTTTTTTTCTCCTTCTGTTTTTCCCCCTCTTAAAGTATCTCCCTAGAGCAAATTATATAGTGGGTAGTTCACAAGCCCTGACTCAGATCTGCGTTACTGTGTTACTAGTTCAAGTCAACTGTTAAAACAATGTGACATTATGGTGGTCTCCAAGACAGTGTCTAGTGGACCCAACACTACCCATTCAAAGTGATATTGAGTCTCCATAGCACACAATGCTGCTGAATAAGTCTTCTACATACTGGGAATATGTATTACTCTCATTGGTTAATAAAAAGCTGACAGGCCGAAAGTCAGACAGGAAGTTTAGGCAGACTAGCCAGACACAGAGGACTCAGAGAGGAAAAAGGACAGAGTATGTATAGAAAATAAAGTAAAAAGCCATGAGCTACATGACAAAGCATAAATAGAAATATGGGTTAATTTAAATGTAAGAGTTAGCTAGTAATAAGCCTGAGCTATTGGCCAAGCTTATATAATTAATATAAGTCTCTGAGTGATTATTTGGAAAGTGGCTCCCAGAACAGGAAAAATTCCATCTACAACACAACACCGAATATGCTACAGCCTGGTCACATGGGTCAGGGATAAATGAAGGATTTGAAAAAATTTGGTCTATAGCTTTAGAAGATTTGATAAGTGGTTTCATTTAAATCATTGTCTTGATCTCCAGGGAGGCTTTGAATCTGCCCACTATGATCTATAATCCCCCTTAAATTTATAGTGGTAACTACAGAAAACAAAACATTCTTGAGTGCACGGGGAAAAGGGAGCTAAAAAAGAATGCAGTAACTCTTTAGTGAAGGTCCTTTGAGTAGAATTACAATGCATTTTCTCCTACTGTGTTTGTCTGTTGTCCTCTAGGAACAATTGTGAATTTTATCACTGAGAACTGTATAATTAAGAGACTGTTAGGATAACCAAGACTAAAGATCTACGAAAAAGCAATATAGAAATCTACTCATAAACTTATTTAAAATATAATTTTTAAAAAGAGTTTGAATGGCTGGGTGGTGGTAGCACACACCTTTAATCCCAGCACTTAGAAGGGAGAGACAGATATATCTCTGTGAGTTCAAGGCCAGCCTGGTCTACAAGAGCTATGATGTGGGAGTGATTTCTTATTAATAAAGAAACTGCCTAGGCCCCTTGATAGGCCAACCCTTAGGTGGGTGGAGTAAACAGAACAGAAGGCTGGGAGAAAGAAGCTGAGTCAGGGAGTCGCCATGATTCTCCCACTCCAGGCAGACGCAGGTTAAGATCATTCCTGGTAAGCCAGCTCGTGGGCTACACAGATAGAAATGGGTTAGATCAATATGTAAGAGCTAGCCAATAAGAGGCTGGAACTAATGGGTCAAGCAGTGTTTAAAAGAATACAGTTTCCGTGTAATTATTTCGGGGCAAAAGCTAGAGCTAGCCGTGCGGGCGGCCAGGTGCTAGGGACGCAGCCCCGCCGCTCTTACTTCAACAGAGCTACTTCCAGGACAGGCTCCAAAGCTATAGATGAAAATTTGTCTCAAAAAAAAAAAAAAAAAGAATTTGAATGGAGGTACCCTACATGGCGAGAATAATGTTTTCCAGAAGTCATAGGTTATTAAACAAAAATCTTGGTGCCAGGTGTGGGATGATGCGAGCCTATGGCTGGAGACACCACACGCTGTGCTCTTATGACATGAGGAAATCAAGCTGAAGTTGTCCTGGAAGCTCTCTTCCTGCTGACTAACTTGAATAGTACTAAAGGTGTTTTATTATGCTACTGGGAAAGTCATCGACAGGCTCACACAGCTGTGACTTGTGTAAACCACAGCAACGACCACCCTGGCAAGATGTGCCTATTGGTGCAATAGTGGTGTGGAAGTTATGGGGCAATCCACTGTTTGCTTTTGGACCCGAGGCCCACTCTAGGAGGGAACTTGAGTTAGGTATCACTGTAGCCAAGCACCTGTCCCCAACTTGAGTTAGGTATCAGTGTAGCCAAGCACCTGTCCCCTAAGAGGCCATAGGCCCCAGGGACAAGCCTACTACTATTATTTTACTAAATAAGTATGGTATCAAATATTCTTCTAAAATAGGTCTTTTGGATTTATTTATTTTGTTTTAAGTGTATACATGTTTTGTCTGCATATGTGGGTATGTGTCATGATATGCCCATTCCCCTCAGAGGTCAGGTGTAGTGAGCCGGACAGGATCGCCATTACAAGATGGCGCCACATCCTGTCTTGTTGGTTATAAACAACCCCATATTTGGCTATGCCTTTGAGAGCTGCGTGTCCCCCCGCTTCCCGCATGAGTGGTGAATAAGAGTCCCTGGGCCTATCTCGATGCAGTCTGGTGTCAGCCGATGGTGGCAGCCAATCATAGGGCAACCCGTGTGCCAATTCCCTATATAAGCAGCCGCCATAGTGCCCCCGGGTCTCTCTCGCCCCTCTCGTCTCTCTCGCGTCTCTCACCCCTCTCGTCTCTCTCACCTCTCTCGCCTCTCTCTCTCTCCTGCTCTCTCGTTTCCTGCCCCCCTTCGCTTCATGCTCTCCCTCTCGCTTCTCCCCCCTTCGCTTCATGTGCTCCTTCAACCAAGTGCACCCCAGTAAAGCGTGATCTGAGAAGAATCCTTGTGTGGTGGTGTTTCTTCCTCACCGGTCAAGAAGCCCGCCGCAAGTAGGAGGCATCATACAGTTGTGAGCTACCAGGTGAGTGCTGGGAACCAAACCCAGTTCCCCAGCAAGAGCACTAAGTGCTCTTAACCACTGAGACATCTCTGAAGTCTACAAACTATGTTCTAGGTACTGACCTTAATACCCATAGAGTAGTGCAGTTTTCAACCTTGACCAGTGGCACTTCTTTTTACAGTAGACAGTGTGAGTCTCTATAACTCACAACTGACCAAAGACAGAGACTAAATGACTGTGGAATGATCAACCCTAATTTGGACATCTTGCACACATGTGTACGCACACACACACACACACACACACACACACACACACACACACATGACTCAAGGAATATTACATGCAGTAAAGGGGACAGAAAGATGCTAAGAGCCAGAGGTTGGAAAGGAGTCCTGTGAAATGCTGTCTTCTGGATTTTATGTGGCGAACACTCTCGTGAACTCGCTACAGTGTGGCTACCCACACAAGACCTGGCCAAGTCAACAGCTTACCTTGGAAGAAGGAAGAGCTCATGAGTGACTCTTGACTGCTCATAGTGTCTGGGAGAACGGGATCATTTCATGGTGCTGCCCTTGCCCCGGCAAATAACCTCCCACCCATGGTCAGGCACATAACCCTATTCAGACTCTGTGGATAGCACACGTGTGTGTGCGCGCGCACACACACACACACACACACACACACACGCTGAAAATAGGAACGAGACTGTTTGGGAAGAAGTCCTTCAGCGGAAGAAAGAGGAGGGGATAAAAGGCAGTAAAAGGGAGGGAAATGCCTAAAATTTATTACGTATGTGTATTATACTGTCAAAGACTTTTTTAAAGTTCAACGAGACCTGTAAAAGAATTCTCTGGGCAGTAAGTTCACCATTGACTGACCTTCCCAGTGTCTTCCAAGCCTTTGGTCAGGAAGTACTTTTTCATATTTAATCCCTGTCTAGAGAATTAAGGAAGAAAAAGACAAAATGAGAAACATATGTTGTCCTTTTGACCGCAGAACCCCAGTTCTTGTCATTCTTGGTTATTTTTAACACCGGAGTCATGCTGGTGGGATACAGACGAACTAAAGATGCTGAGAATGGTCACAAGCCCATCAGCACAGGACCAAGTCAAACAGACGGCTTCTGCTGCTGACCTCTCAATTCCAGGACATCCCAGCAACCATCTGGTCAATGTCAGAGTCATCCAGAAGCAAAAAGGCAACACTCCAGGCTTCTAGGGAAAAGTCACAGGACTCAGTGGACCCAGGTTTGAATCCCGACTTGACTACCTTCACACTATGAAGCTTAGGAAGATAATAATGTTTGCTGAGTCTCTGTTTTCTCCTCCAACCTTGAGCCAGGTGTCCCAGAAGACAAGGGCGGTCATTCATTTAAAGCTCCTCACACAGGCAGATACTGCATTGACAGCTCTTCCTTCTGATGTTGGTGACCTGGCCAAGGCCATTGCATTAATAACTTTTGGTTGCTGTGATAAAACTCCATACCAAAAGCAACTTATGGGAGCCAGAGTTTTGGCTTACAGTTCCAGAGGAAGAGTTCATCATGGCAGGGGAGACGTGGCAGTGGGCATGGCAGTGGGCAGCTGGAGCAGGAAGCCGAGAGATCACATCTTTAATAGCGAACACAAAACAGAGGGAACTGGGAATGGGCTGAAATTATGGAATCTCAAATCTGCCCGTGGTGAAGTGTTTCCTCCAATAAGGCTCCCCTCCTGAAGGTTCCCCAAACTACACCATCAACAGGGGACCAGAGGTCCAAATATGAGAGCTGGTGAGGGACATTTCTCATTCCAACCTTCTTAGTCCTGATCCCGTACAAAGGGCTGAAAATGAACCTGCTCCACTTTACTTGACCCTAGAAAATACTTAAGGTAGAGAATAAGTTATTGAGCTCTTTGTTTCTGGCCCCCTCCCTGTATGGGGCATACATCAGGGCACATGCATAGCAGCATGTATCTCAACCCCAAGCCCAGCCACAGCCCGAGTCCAGAACCTCCTTTGTTAGCCATCTGGGCAGCCCATTCAGTAGCTATGTGTGAGAGAGTGTAGCTAGTCACATGTAAATTAATTCAATTTAAACGAAATTAAAGATTCAATCCCTCATTCATCCTAACCACATACTGAGCACTCAGGAACCACATGTGGCTGCCTTGATGTACAGCAAGATGAGCCAGGACACCACCGCCATTACCAGAGGTCATTAGCATGGTTATGATGGCTGCTGGGGCCACACAGGACACACCTAGACAGAGAAATCTGTGACCACCTGCAAAAATGTTGTTGCAGTGACATGCTCCCTGAGTAGAGAAACCAAAATCCCATAAGAGCATTTAGTGCCTGGCTATCGAGGTGGGGTTTGGGGGTATGAGCTCATGGGGAATGCAGCCCCCTAGGGTGCTGAGGTTGGGAACTGAAGCTTCAAGCTGAAGCTTCTACCTGGAGCCTATGCTCTACCACGGGCTGACAGAGAGGAGTTGACCCCGTTAGAGCAATCTGACAACACAATGGTATCCAAGCAAGAATCCAGTGGACTGATGTGGCCCAGGTGGCACAGCAAACCCACAGGGCTCCTAGCGTGTGGCATGTGACATCCCGGCCACATATGTTCAGTGAGGCATGGGAGATGTTGAAAACAGCAAAGCTTGCTTCTGTTTTCTGGTTTCAGAATAATAGTCACGGGGTGGGAAGAGAAAGGGCAGCTACGCAAAGTCTCCCAGGACCCAACACCAAGACAGCTCTATGAAGTCCAAGCTAGACTCAGGAATCCCCAGGTCCCTTTGAGATGAGTGGTGTATAGGGATCCAGGAGGCTCACCTGGAGTGGAGGGTGACCTTCATGGGTATTCTCACCTAGAGCAGATAACATGGACGGGGTAAAATAAGCCTTCTCTCACCCATCCCCTTCATCCTTTCCCTTCATGCTCCAGGAGCCACCCTGGCTCCTGCCCGCTACTGGGGATCAAAAATCTATGCCAGCATTAGGATGTGTAGGTGTTATGCTGGCGGGACCCACCACTATCCTCAGCTTTCTCTCCACTTCAGAGCTTGTGTTGGCCCCCAGGAGCTAGGTAACCTTCAGCAGGTTTGTTCCTTCCTGTGACTTCTCTGTCCTTGGAACCCTGTGACAAAAACAGCGATTGCCTCACTAGGCAATTCCAGATATTAAGTAGGATTCACTTCAGCTCGGTCTTGGGTGCAGAACCTCGTAGTACATAATAATAACACTCGGTAAATACTGTTAATGACATCAGTGTGACATGTGACTGATTACTGTTTATTAGTTACAATTATTATGGTAACATTACTCGTTAGCTGTTGCCTCTGTCTCTGAAGGCATAGCTCCCAGTCTGTGAAAGACCCTCAGAGAGGACCTTTTTCTCCGATGAAGACCCCAGAACCAGGACACTCCGAGACCAGGCCACAGGATGCAATTAGCAAGAGGTTTATTGAGTAAACACAGGTACCTGTGGGCAGCAAAGTCTTTCGGAGGACTTTGCGCACTTGCTAACTGGAGGGCGGGCTTTTTATAGGGAAGAGCAAACAACAAGTTTACAGAAGCAAAACAAAAGTGTGGTTATTGGTCGATCGGAATGAGGCGGGGGCATGAATGGTTTCCTCTCTCAGCATGGATGTTTGGCAATAGTCATCCTGTTCCTATCTTTATAGATATTCTGTTTTGCAGTCAACCTGCTTTGTTGATGTGCTATCTTATTGACATTCTGCCTTGCAGTCTCCCTATCTCAAGACATCCTGCTCTCTCAAGCACATGGGATGTTCTTACGAGAACAGGCTGGCTGCTGATCCGGAGAATTTTTTTTAAGCAAACAGGACGTTCCCCTGGGAGCATGCTAGCTGCGGGTTTTGAGGAGGGGGTCTGTAGGGTCTTTCAGGGGGTCTGTGGGAACTTTCAGTCTGCATCAGAAAATGGTCGCTTTTTGGAAGAATGAACCCTCCATCCCTGCAGTCCCCACTACGCCGACCACTCACAAATAGACCTCAGCACTCCAGCATGTCCAGAAGCATGGTGTCTCTTCACAGCAATAAAAACCTAATCAAAGGGCCTTGGCCCTCCCACAGGGCAGGGCACCCTGACTTCTCTTAGGACTGGAGAGGGAGGGAGAGGGGAAGTGAGGGGAGTGGGAGAGAAATGGGAGGAGGGGAGGAGGTGGAAATTTTTAATAAATAAATAAATTTTAAAAAAGAAAAAACCTAATTAAGACAGACATATATATTTTGAAAGAATACCGTTTAAATGTTATGTGTCCTTATTATATCAAAGGGTTTGTGATGTTAATATGTCATTGCTGGTGATGCTGAGAGAGGGAGAAAGAGGAGAGGAAAGGGAACAGAGGAAAGAGAGATTTTAAGGAATTGGTCCCCACAGTTATGGAAGCTGGCAAGCCCACAGTCGACATGGTGGGTCAGCAGTCTGGAGGCCAGTGAAAAGGTGACATCTAAAAACACTGCAGGCAAACTCCCTCATCCTCAAAGGAGTCATCAGCACCTGCTTGGACCAGGCCTTAATCTGCTTCCTTCAAGGTCCACCAGTGAAGTGTTAACTTCTAAAATGTCTTTGCGGAAGGACTGGAGTATAGCTCGGGCAGGAGAATGTTTGCCTGGCAAGCACAAAGCCCAAGGCAGCTCGTCCCTGGTTTTGTTTTTGTTCTTAAAGCAGGTAGCAACCCGCATATCCTCATGCTCTCGAGGAAGTGGGAAGACAAAGCTCAAGAGCCAGCCTCATCTATGCAGTGAGTTAAGGGCTAGCCTTGTCTGTAAATAAACCTTATCTTTAGAAAGATATCCAAGTGTGGCATGGTGACAGAAAAGGCAGGAGGAGCTCTGTGAGTTTAATGTCAGCCTGAACTACATTTCAAGATCTAGAACAGCCAGGGATACAGGGTGAGAGCCTGTCCCGATAAACAAACAAACAAACCAACAAGCCAGCAAAAAACTCCGCAGCAGCATCCAGACTACAGTTGGTTTGGATGTCCTCACCAAGGAAATATACGAAGTTAGCCGTTACTCCAGGTTATAGTGTATAGGCTCTGCTCACACCTAGGAATTGAAATCCAAAATTCTTTTAACAGCTGGTGAGGTGATGCAAACAGGGGGCCAGAGCTACCTGCTGGGTCCTGTCTCAAGGCATTAAGGGTGGTTCATTCCCCTGGATGTGTGGTATCTTGGGACTGCCAGACACACCGATTCCTTTTCAAGAAATATCAAAACTTGAGCTATTAGATGACGTGGAAGGATGTCCTGAGACAGGCCATTTGCAACCGGGACCCACATGATCTCACGGAATATGTCGGTGTCCTTGGTTTATTATCCATAAAGCTTTGCATTCTGAAGGCTGACTGGCTGTGGAGGAAACTGCACTTCTGTCTACCTAGAGCAATGCTGCTCTCATTGGAGTCCACTCAGAACCACCAGAGACCGAGGAAATGCAGATGCAGAGCCCCACGTGGCACTGGTATCTTCATCCGTGCGTACTCGGCCCCTTACATAGGCTGCTGTAACACTTGTGTGGCAGCTGCACACCCTCCTGCACACTTTCCATCCCCTCTAGGTCGCTTCTAGCACCCCATACAAGTAAACGAGTCACCCATAAATAGCTGGTAGGCTGAGTTGTTACAGATGCTGCCAGCCAACGGCCCAACGCAAAAACCATGAGCTTAATTGAACAGTAATGAGCGGGTTTTTATGATCTTTTTTTTTCACTCAGCTGTGCAGTTCTTGAGAGTGAATGTTGCTGATGGCAGCCTTACCTTATAATGTCAGAAGGTTGGACACACCCAGAACAGGGACAGTTTTCATCTCCAGTCACACTTTGCACATAGAATAGGTGCAGTTTTTTTCTATTATCTGTCTGATGTTGGCTAAATCCATAAATGGAGACCCGTCAGAAATGGCAGGCTGACTGTCCTGTACTATGGTCTCTTACTGTAGTATCTTATCTTGCATGTGGGTGGGTACGTGCACACATAGCTGTAAAACCCTGGGAAGACCAAAGCTACCACCACAGATGCCAAGGGTCCAACAGGAGATGCATTTGGAATATGCTAGAAAGAAAAGACCCTGGAGTTCACCAGCCACTTCTGCTGACAACCAAACTAAGGCCTAAGGATGGTCATACCATAGGACTTCATTCATAGTTGAGAATTCTGCCTGTCTGTCCAAGGACCTGGCCCAGCCAGGACGTGCTCACAGAAATGCTCCGTAGCGGGTTGAATAAGCATCTCTTAGCCTAGCTCAAAACACATATCCTGATCCTAAGTCCCAGAACCTGTGAGTATGATCTTATTTGGAAAAGCAGAATTATGTGAAAGATGTCAGGAGATCACCTTGCAAATGGGCAGAAAACGGGCCAAGGAAAGAAAGCCATTTCCCTGTTCAGAGAATGACTCAATCACAAGCCAAGAGCCTGGAGCCTCCAGAAGGAGGAAGAAACCAGAAGAGTCTCCCTGGAGCCTCTGGGGACAGCATGATCTTGCCAACCTCTTGCTTTGGGGCTTCTGGCCCCAAGAGTATGAGAATAAATTGCCATTGTTGAAAGTCACCTATGTGACACCAATTCCAGGAATCAGATACACACTCAGTCTGTGGCTGAAAATGAGAAGAAGGAGAGGAGCCAGGAAGTGCTTTGGGAGGCAGCAGGGGCTGAAGGATCTACTCTGTCCTCATGTCTGTACTCCCAGACCAAGGTGTTCCCTCAAAACTCTTCCAAGCCATTACTCAACTTCCATTCAATTTGCGGGAAAGTGTTTGGGAACAAGATTGCTATTTCCAATCCTCTGATCCTCTAAGGAGCCAAGGCTGGGATTCTCAACCCCCACACCCTATGTGGATTCCATGCCCCCCTCTAAGATAAAGTCCTGCCCTGTTGGCCCAACCAGCCTATATGAAAGTCAAAGGAGGGTGGCCAGGACCGTTGCGATGGCTAGTTTTATTGCCGACACAATGTAGAATCACTTGACAAGAGAGTCCCCATGAAGGATTGTCAAGATCAGGCCGGCCTGTGGGCATTTCTGTATGGGACTGTCTTGATTATATTCATTGTGCATGAAGACCTAGGTGAAAAGTGGGCAGCATCAATCTCTGGCTTAGGGTTCTGAACTGTGTAAGAGAGGAGGCGAGCCGAGGAAACACACAGCCATTCATTTCTCTTTGCTCTTCACTGTGAGTACGATGAGTTTAAGCTCCTGCTGGTTTGGCTTCCCAGCTCTGTATCCTGGAATCATGAGCTATGACAAATCCTTTCTCCGTAAGTCGTTTTTTATCAGAGTATTTACCACAGTAGCAGAAACGAAACTATGACAGCCACCCTCACCAGCTCCCCTGTAGGGAACGGCACTTGCCAAACAGGTGGCTTTCCTCCAAAGCCCTGTTGCAAGTTTGTGTCCAACAATGTCACTTCTCTTTGACTGAGAAACAGCAACTGAGAGCTGTTCCCTAGATGTGACCAGCAGCCAGGGCTCCTTGAGCCTAGGCGGTTTGCCCTGTGTAGCCCAAGTCTGGGTCTCTCTGGCTGAGCCCTTGGAACTGTTCTGTCTTGCTCACGGTCTCTTCTTAATCAGAAGGGGACCAGAAAACCAAAGTGACTCTAGCCACCTCCGAAGAGTCCCTTCTCCTGTTCCAAGAGGCCCCTCTGGGATGACTGTGCCACAACGTTTCCTTTCCAGGATGGGATGCCCAGCAAGTCCGAGACATACATTCCTTCTCACCCACAGGACTTACCTCATGCTTTCAGAATTTCCCACCCAGAGGAAAAAGATGACCTCAAGCCCATCTCAGGAAATGTGTTCTCTGCCATGAAAAGGCAAGTCTGAGGGGACAAGGCACACAGACACGTGGCTCCTCAAAAGGCTGGAGAAACTTCAGGGAACAAATTCGTGGTCTTCAGCCTGTTCTGAGAGGGGAGGAAAAGTTTGGAAAGTATCGCCCACCTCCAAAAGTTTCTAGTTTTGATGCTTTTTACTTTCATTTTCAGCATCCTCTGAATTCTCCCTTTGGGAGACACATACTTCCACTCCAAGCGCCTACCAGCGCCTGCTCTACTGACGAGTGGGTGCCTTGTCTTCCGCCATGAAGGCCCATTGCCCACCAGTCAGAAGGCAGACAGCTCGCCTTCTGTGATGCGGGATGAAGCCTCTGGGTCACAGCCAAACCAGAATGAGCTGGAGACAGAACTCCCCTCCTCTTCTCTTTCCTTCCACCTCCCCACTCCTTCCCCTGTGGCAACCTTATGGCTAGCTTCTCCTGAACAGGTCACCAAAGGGTCCCAACAGTTCTTCTTCCTGAAGGGTCCCCTGATCTGTCCCTCACATTGCTCCTTTTCCATATCATCATCCCAGCGGTTTACCCAGCTCTGCAGTGGCTTGTGCTTGAGCACACTGGGACAAAAAGTTAGCGAGGGCCTGGAGCTCTTGGCAGTATCCTCACAACCCGATCATTGCTCTTCTCCTCATTCTCTCCTCAGCTCCCGTCTGACTCTCTCAGGCAATAAGCTTAGAGGTGCCATGTGCTGGGCCTGATGGCACCACCCCTAAGCCCCAACCAGTCCTGTGACAGGGTCCGAAAGATAACCCCCATGCCATCTGTCTAACTATTTAAACATCACAAATCAAGCAATGAACGGTTCGATAAATGGCATTCCAGGCCCCTATGCTGTCCTGAGGGTTTTCATGAGACCCTGGACACAGTTTTGACTTCAGTGTTCTAAAGCGTCAATGACCTGTGCCCCCAGAAGGAGGCTGCGGAAAGACAGCTTGCCCAAGCCTCGGCCCAGCCCCTTCCTTGACACTTAGCAATCCCCCTTGCCACTGCACAGGCCGTGTCCCAGCCGCAGATGACCCCACCTCAAGTCTGAGTTCCACCCACACTTCCCACGCGTGGCTGTTCTGTGCCTACTCGCTCTAGTCGGGACATACCAAAGACCCTCTTTCTAAGGGCTAGGGCAGCATTGGTGTGGCCTAGGATGTTTCCCAGTGTGTGATTCTGCACAGGCTGCCATCGCAGAAATATCATGGATTTGGTTTGTTAACAGAAGTCTGGAGTTCTTAGAAGCGTTAATGGGGGTAGTTGTCATGCAAATCTCGTCTGCAGCCCCAGTTTTACAGGTAAGGACTCTGAACTCAGGTCAGAGACAAAGAACTTCAGTGGGCAAGATGTGGCACATCCTGGCTCCTGTCAGTTCCTCAGCCACCCTAAAAACAGAATCGGGCTCACAGCAGGAAACAGGAAGCTCTCTCTGTAGTCTTTCTATGACCTGGTGCCCCTGCTCTGGAGAAGCCGCGTGGGGCGTCCTCTGGGACAGCCTGCTGCTCCTGTGCGCCTTCACAGCCTCACACTCGCCAAGGAGAAAAGTAGCTTCATTTTCTGGTTCTAGAATCAGGAAACAATTCATTCCAGAAAGGGCTGGATAGGGGATGAGTGGCAAAGGAGGAGAAAGTAGATTGGACAGTCAGGAGTGACTTTCAACTGGAGTGATGGTGGCGCACGCCTTTAATCCCAGCACTCGGGAGGCAGAGGCAGACAGACCTCTGTGAGTTCGAGGCCAGCCTAGTCTGCAGAGCGAGTTCCAGTACAGCAAGGGCTACACAATGAAATCCTGTCTCCAAAAAAAAGGACAAAAGAAAAAAATTGTGGCTTTGTTTGAGAGGCAGAGATATCAAGACAAAATAAGAGAAAAACAGCTACTAGAGTAATGTCAGGTTACAAAGATTGGCTTCACAGTTATGAGACTGAAACTGACTTGGTTAGGATCTCTCTCTCTCTCTCTGTCTCTCTGTCTGTCTGTCTCTCTCTCTCTCCCCTAACTTCTCAAATGACAACTTAGTTTCCCATTAGTGGCATGCAAGGTGTCATGGGTAACTCCATTTTGATTGTTCGTCTGCTCTGTTGGAGCCTAGTACAGGAACTTGGTTCGAAACACTGGGTTTCTGGTGTTTTGTTTTGTTTAGCACATTTGATGCAGTCTGTATCCTCCCTCTGTTTGTAACCAGAACACATTCAAGCCACCCTGAAGCCAGGGTGCAGAGTTGTGTCTGAATGATGCACAGCCCTTTCCTACCGCCTTGAAGATGTGTTTGTCTACAGGCTTTGGAAGAGGACCCAAGTGTGGTGATGTATACCTGCAATCCCCACACTCAGGAGGTGGAGGCAGGAGGATCAGGAGTTCAGGGTCATATAGTAAGTCTGAGACAAGCCTGGACTAAGTAAGACACTCTCTCAAAATCCTACCAACAAAAATCTCTCAAAGCGGCAGACTGAGTGGTAGATGTGGTACATGCTTTTAATCCCAGCACTCGGTAGGCAGAGGCAGGTAGAGCTCTGTGAATTTGAGGCTAGCCTGGTCTACATAGGTTCCAAGCCAGCCAGGGCTACAAAATAAAAAAGTAGATATAGGAAAAGAGGAAGGAGTAGGGAAAGCATGGTAAGCTCAGCTGGAAGAATCACAATTCGGAGCCAGCCTGGGTTACATAGGCAGACCTTGTTAAAACAAAAAACAAGAGCAACCCTTGTTGTTGGGGTTTTGTTTTGTTTTGAATCTTTTGGTTCTTTGGGGGTCCACCACCGAGCTCCCAAATAAATACACACACAGAGATTTATTATTACTCATGAATGCCCAGTCTTAGCCAGCTTTTCTTAGCTTAAATTACCCTGTCGACCTTCTGACTCTGGGCTTTTATCTTTCTCTATTTCTGTATACCTTTCTTTACCTCTTTCTCCGTGGCTTGCTGTGTAGCGGGGTGGCTGTCCCCTAGACTCCTCCTCTCCTTCTTCTTTTGCTCTCTGATCTGTTCAGAATAAGGCTCAGTACAACCATAGCACATTGGCTGGAGCTGTTGGGGTAACTGGGTAAAGATCATGCAAAAGTCCTTGCCTAGCCTGCTGGAAGCAAGCAAGAGAGGGGAGATGGGGGGGGGGGGGAACAGCAGATGATTGGCTTGGGAAACGGGGTGCAAAAGCCTCCAGAGGCTGGGTTTGAGGTGAGTATGGCGAGATTCTGAACAGCAGCTGAAGGTAAACGGATCTCAGTCATTCATGAAGTGTGTCATTTTGGGTTGGCAACTCCGTGATGTGCACAGAGACTAGGTAGGGAAGGTCCTCTCTGGAGGATGTGAGCAGGTTCAGGGAAGGGAGACGCTGTGGTCTATGAACCCACAAGGCCTAAGGATGGAGTGACACACAGGGGTTCCTATTCCTACCAAAGCCACAGCATAGCCTTCACCAGATCCTGAGGATACATAGATCAAACCCACGCTTCCAGATGTCAGGCCAGCAAGGACAGAAGAAAAAGAGGAGAGAGACAAGACAACTGACCAGGGCAAGGAGTGCTCTGTCATCAGAGGGCCTATTATAAGGGACACTAAAAGGACCAATGGAGAAATATGGCCTGAGACTGCATATTAAATAACAGCCCCTCTCCAAAGCCACAGAGAAACCCTGTCTCGAAAAACCAAAAATAAATAAATAAATAAATAAATAAATAACAGCCCCTGTCACTATTCTCTTGCATTCTGTAAATTTTACTGAAATTTTATTGCTCTTGTGTTTAGAAAGCTCATACTGAAATATTTAGGGATGAGGAAGCAAGAGGTCCCCGGCGCTCTCTAGTGTTTCAGAAATTTACAGTAATAATTCTTTGAGGCTGGGCATGGTGGAGCATTCCTCTAGCCAAGGCACTAAGATGCTGAGGCAGGAGGATGGCAGGTTTCAAGGCAGCCTGGGACATATTAGCATGATCCTGTCTCAGAAATAAGTTAATAGGTCCAGGAAGGTAGCTCAGGGGGTAAAAGTACTTCCTACCAAGACTGACAACCTGTTTCAATCCCTGGGACCCACATAGAAGGAAAGAACAGGCCCTGAGCTCCTGACACATGTGCCCTGGAATCTGTACACATGCACACAACAACTAAATAAATGTAATAAAAATAGATTTTAAGAAACCAAGTGAACAAAACAATCAAGGGCTGATGCCCAAGTGATCTGTGCTTGTGGATCAGTTTGATCAAGAAAGCTTGCTGTTCCTCGGTTGATTCCCCAACACACGCTCACTGAATTGCTGCAGTGGGCCAGGCAGTGTTCAGGTAGAGCAAGGCAGCAAACAGCCATTCCTAACCATCTGGCCGGAGTGCCCACAGCTGTCCTAGACCTCTCGGCTCTCTGTCCCGGGTCCCGTGGCGCCAGCCTGCTGGGTTCTTGATGCCGTTTTTGTTTGTTTTGTTTTGTTTTTCAGTTTATATCCTGGCCTTTATCACCTTTGAAAAGCTCAGCTGCTACAAGCTTTTCTAAAATGCTGTACACCCCCCCATAGTGAATGTCACTTCGTCCTCCCCCAGAGGGCTAGAGTTAACAGAAGCAATTATTATTTAAATTATGTCTCTATGGATACATAAATTATATATCCATACTTACAAAAATTACAGCCAGCCTGCAGCTATCCAAATGCCCATGACCTCTGTGGATTTCCATTTTTCTTTTCCTTTTTTTTTAAAAAAAATACAAGGTTTCCTTTCTAGTACAAAGTCTAATGTAGCCCTGGCTGTCCTGGAACTCGCTATAGACTGGACTGGCCTCGAACTGAGATGTCGGCCAGACTCTGCCTCCTGAGTGCTACCATTAAAGACATGTACCACCACGGCCAGGCTTGGCAACATTTTTCATCTGACTTCTCTAGTGCGCACTTCTTCAGGGTAAAGGCTTTCAGCCTAAGCTACACGTTCAAATCACTGAGGCAGGCTGCACTCCAACCCACTAAGTCAAAATTACTTAGGGTGAGAGCCGATCATCTGTGTTTTTAATCCTAAGGGTGATATCAACAAGCAGTCAGTGAAAAGGATCAATATCGGATCTGTAGTAGTTTGGATGTATTGGGCCCCATAGGCTCATGGGGAGTGGCACTATTAGGAGGTGTGGCTTTGTTGGAGGAAGTGTCACTGTGGGGATAGGCTTTGAGGTCTCTTTTGCTCCCAGTGATGCAGACCACTTTCTGCTGCCAACAAGATGTAGAAATCTCAGCTACTTCTCCAGCACCACATCTGCCTGCCCACGGCTATGTCCCACCATGACGATGATGGACTGAACCTCTGAAACTGTAAATGAGCCACCCCAATTAGATGTTTGCTTTATAAGAGTTGCCTTAGTCATGGTGTCTCTTTACAGCAATAGAAGCCCTATCTAAGACAAGAGCTATGAAAAATGTGGGTTTCTTTGTTTTATTGTTTATGAAAACATAAGGAATGACATTTGTCAAAGGAAAAAAACCTGAAAGTTAAAGAAAAGCCTTTAAAAAATACATTTGGGGCTGGAGAAATGACTCAGTGGTTAAGAGCAGTGGTTGCTCTTCCAGAGGACCTGGGTTCAACTCCCAGCCCCCACATGGAAGTTCACAACTGTCTGTAACTCCAGTTCCAGAGGATCCAACACTTTCACACAGACATACATGCAGGCAAAATGCCAACACACATAAAGTAAAAATAAGTAAATTAAAAAATATACACACGTGTACAAAATCTCTGCTTCCCAAACTTTTGTTCTCACAACCACCACCACCACCACCATCACCATCATCACCACTACCACCATCACCACCCCGGCAATCTGCATCTACCTAGGGCTTGCTAGCTTGCCCTGCTTCTCAGTTCAGGGGAACAGTAGGAGTTTGAAGACACAGAGCGGAGGAGACTGCTCTTTTCCCTCTGGCCCTCGAGCCATGTGTGCGCAGCCTCTCTCTGCAAAAGCAACCTTGCTCCTCCTTGAGCACACACTCCTGACCCAGGGATGCTGCAGGAGACATGGGGTCTGTGCTTTCTGTGGCTTAAGCCAGCTTCAGATTCTCCCAGCCTGCTGGGCCCCTTCCCAGGAGCATCTGCAGAGGCAAGACCCTGCACAGAAACCTACTTGGTCCCTTGAGAGACTCTTCCCGAAACCCAGCTCCCTGCCCTCAAGATGGCTCAGCATGTAGAGGCATTGTCATGCTAACCTGCTGACCTGAGTTTGATCCCAACTCCACAAAGTTGTCCTGTGACCTCTACATATGTGCCATGGCTCACGTGCACCTCTACACACACACACACACGCACATACACACACACACACACACACATGCACACACACACACGCACACACACACGCGCACACACACATGCACACACACGCACACACACATGCACACACACATTATTCATACTTGCATTTTTTTTAAAAAATCTCTAAATGAAGAAGAAATTAAGGTTAATATAAAATAAAATACTTTTTTAAACATTTGCTTATGGGTGGGGAAAAAACCCTAAAATTTGATAGAACAATTCATTCATGTTAACTGAAAGGGAACCCTTCCTTTTAGTCTGGCAACACGCTGATCTGGCAGCCCTGAGGGTGACAGATGAGGGGAAACCACTCCCTTTTGACACCAAGAATGGGGAGTGACTTCCTGGCTTCTGACCAGGGCAGTCACCTCTGCAGAACCTCCTGGTTCTTTTCAAGTCACAAACATCTCCAGCCGAGTAATGTCCTGGCCCCTTTCACATGCCAAGCCAGTGTTATTTCTCTTTGAATAAGCTCAGATTTAGAAAAAGAAAACAATTATCCAGGTGACCTTTCCAGAATGAACAGGATAATGGGCAGTCTCAGCCTTGCAGGAGGCAGGACAGACTGATGGGGGCTGGGCCTGCAAGAGGCATCTCAGGAAATCCAGGCTTGGACTAGCCACTCTCTGCTCCTTATGATTGATACAACCCGTGCGTGTCCAGCATCAAGTGTGGGTGTGTGCCTTCTGGAGACACAGATGTCGCAATACCCATGGTACCCATAGGAGTCAGAAGGCCAGGCAGGGAGATGGAGTTCTGATGACTGAGCTCACAGCACAGCATATAGCAGTGACCTCCCTGAGGAACGCAATGAGATGTAGAGAATAGGGATGCAGAAGAAGATGCCCATGACCTTGAGCCCAGGGTGGGGGGGGGGGATATGGCGGGGGGGGGGTGGTACCTGGACCCTATCCTCAGAAGAAAAGTACCTCTAAGCCTCTTGGGCTGCTAGTTTTCTGTCACAGCCTCCTTGGTAGGCACTAGCTCACGCCCTGGAGGCAGAGTCGAGCCTATGACTGATTCTGCACTTGATTTTTATCAAAGTGGGACCCTAAGCAAGGGACTTATCTTGATTTTCTTAAATTAAACTTTTCTTTCCTCGTGCCTAAAATTCGAGTATCCCCTGAAAAGTGTGCTCTGAGGGTGGAGTGAGATGGATGAAGACTTTTAGGTACAGAGATGAGATCAAGGGCGTGCCCTACAAGTAGGAACCCACCGAGATACTGGCAGAGGGAAAGGCTAGAGAAAACCACACTTCCCAGGGTGCTCCGTGCCAAAGAAGGGAAGAGCAGGGGAGGAGAGGATAGAGCGGATAAACTTAGTGGGTAAGGAAAAGGAGGAATCAGGCACTAAGGTGCTTTCCAAAAAGAGAAAATCTCAGTGGCTAGACTTTGCTTCAGCCAGGCAATGTGCAAGTCTGGAACCTGAATTGAACTGTCAAGAAGACAGAGCCAAGCCTGAAACTGCCAGGCCAAGGCTGTGTCCTGTAGCCCTCCTTTCTCTAGCCTCTCCCTTAAAGCATGTCAGCACGGCCTTTTGGGAACATTAGTTTCATAAGTGGCTTATTTAAAAGATCCTAGTTCATCCCCACAATGGGGTAGACATCTGGGAGAAGTTAAAGATGGATCCGTACCTTCCTCCTTACACAAAGATACATTCCAGAGAGATCAGAGCTAAAAACTGCAATTGTAAAAACACTAGGTAAAAACTAGATGCTGAGAGCTCTTCTCGTCTGCATCCGTGGGTCCAAACAAGAAGCAGTGTCTCTCCTGCATATTTGGCCATTATACACTAAACAATACAGTTTAACAACTATTTGCATAGCATTTACATTGTATTCAATGTTATAAATAGCCCAGAGGTGAGCTATGCATAGGTTATATGCTAATATTGTGCTTTTTATTTTAAACAAAAGACTTCAGAATCTGAGGATTTTGCTGTCTGTAGAAGCTCCTGAAAACAATACCCCATGGATACCAAGAGATAATTATAGGTAGGTAGATACAATTTTTTTTATTAGGCACATATATGCTTGCATAACACAGTCCTGGAAGACACATATTATGGCAGTTGCCCATGGAGAGAAAGGAGACGAAAGAGAGAGAAGTCACTTGCATTTGTCTTTTGATTACATTAATATGAATATGTTTAAAAGGGGGCTAGTGGTCGATTTTTAAAAAAACATTCATTTATTTATTTATCTAGCATGTATGCCTGCAAGTGCGTGTTCACACCATGATTCACACGTGGAGGTCCGAAGATGGAACTCTGGTCATCAGTCTCTGGAACCAGTGCCTTTCCTAACTGAGCCCTTTGTCAGCCCCATGTATTCCTTCCTTGAAGCGTTACACTTGGGTAAGTTGTCCATGATCTCCCCCAAGGATAAATTCAGTCCTTCAAGTCGGAACCTTGAGGATCCTAAAAGTATCATATCCTTCAAGGACGGAGCCCCATTGCATCTGCTGGAATATGAGCAGGGCCAATCTGAGTAGAGTCTGAGTGTAGGCTCTGGAAACCTGACGAGAGAGAGAGAGAGAGAGAGAGAGAGAGAGAGAGAGAGAGAGAGAGA